>NC_058058.1:27992239-28292239 GCF_020085105.1 Siniperca chuatsi
CTTTTGGAAAATTAGCTAAACGCATGGTTAAAAAGGATAAAGAGTCAATGTATCTTTGTTTGTAATCGTTGTCAGTGACGCTAATTACTTTTGACCCTTGCATAATCAAAGAGGGCGTTAACCCCTGTTTGACCATGGCTTTGATAAGTAAGATAGCTGTCAATACCTCGGGCATTGCGTGCTATAAACACAGCGTTTTTGTGCAAAGGTCATCTGAAATGCAGTAGAAACTCTTTGGCACAAATTGTACCCTGAGAGCTCCATGTTTTACCATCTAAGGTTCATGTACACACTAAAAACGGAACGTGAACACCGTTCTCGTTAACGTAGGTTTCAAAATCATAAAACACCACTTTTTCATTGTGTTTTGTTTCAGGGGGTAAAGTTTGGATGTAGCACTGATGAACCTCTGTCTCAGAGTCAGAGATCAATTTCTCGCCACAAATTTTACATTTCGCAGTCTGACATTTGTGTTGTTTACCATTACCATTACCAATTACAGAAATTGTCTCACCAACTGAAGACCGCAACCAAGAAAGAAAAGGGTCGCAACCAACGTTTCTAAAGTTTCTAATGCAGAATTTCAATCTTAAAAGACCGTAACATCAAACAACTTTATTGTCCAAATTCGTTTAGTTTATGTGTTTATTCATCCTATTTGTAGTGTAAATAATGCAGAAATCTGTTTCTAAGAGCATTTGGCAAACAATTACAGTTTTAACATCAGAAAGGGGTCAAATTATCGTGTCCAATGTTTCTATTGCAGAATTTGGATCCTAAAAGACTATACTGTCTTTTAGGATCCAAATTCGTTTAGTTTATGTGTTTATTCATCCTATTTGTAGTGTAAATAATGCAGAAATCTGTTTCTAAGAGCATTTGGCAAACAATTACAGTTTTAACATCAGAAAGGGGTCAAATTATCGTGTCCAATGTTTCTACTGCAGAATTTGGATCCTAAAAGACTATACTGTCTTTTAGGATCCAAATTCGTTTAGTTTATGTGTTTATTCATCCTATTTGTAGTGTAAATAATGCAGAAATCTTTTTCTAAGAGCTTTTGGGAAGGAACTACAGCTTTATCATCAGAAAGGGGTCAAATTATCGTCTCCAAACTTTCTAATTCAGAATTTCAATCTTAAAAGACAGTAACATCAAACAACTTTATTCTCTAAATTCATTTTAGTTTATTTGTTTATTCATCCTATTTGTAGTGTAAATAATGCAGAAATCTGTTTCTAAGGGCTATTGTGAAGGAATTACAGCATTGCCATCACTACGTGGCCACAAATAACGTTTCTAATGTTTCTAATTCAGAATTTCAATCTTAAAAGACAGTAACATCAAACAACTTTATTCTCTAAATTCATTTTAGTTTATTTGTTTATTCATCCTATTTGTAGTGTAAATAATGCAGAAATCTGTTTCTAAGAGCATTTGAGTAGGAACTACAGCTTTATCATCAGATAGGTAATACAACTCACGTTTCTCACCGATTGAAGTAGAAAATCAACATGTGCTGTATACAGACAATGTTGTCTTTCATAGTTTCAATTTTATTGTTTATATTATATAACACTTTGGTTTATGGTGTTTATTCATTCTGTATTTAGTGTTTTTCATGCAAAAATCTGTTTCTAAGAGCTTTTGGGAAGCAAGTACAGCTTTAACATCAGAAAGGGGTCGCAATTAACGTCTCCAATGTTTCTAATGCAGAATTTCAATCTTAAAAGACAGTAAAATTGAACAAATTTGTTTACTAAATTCATTTAGTTGATGTGTATATTCATCCTATTTGTAGTGTAAATAATGCAGAAATCTGTTTCTAAGAGCTTTTGCGAATAAATTTCAGCTTTACCATCACTAAGGGACCACAACTAACGTTTCTCACCAACTAAAGTGGAAAATCAACATGTGCTGTCTACAGATAATTCATTCATCCTGTATTTAGTGTTTATAATTCAAAAAATTGTTTCTAAGAGCATTTGGGAAGCAATTACAGCTTTAACATCAGAAAGGGGTCAAATTAACGTGTCCAATGTTTCTACTGCAGAATTTGGATCCTAAAAGACAGTATAATCAACCAATTTTAGAATTTATATTCAAGTACTTTTTGTTATTATACAGTACATGTTCTTCATATTATTCCTGATATTAGTGTAAATAATACATAAATCTTTTTCTAAGAGCTTTTGCTTGCTTTGCTTGCTTACTGCTTTATCATCACCACAACTAACGTTTCTCACTGACTGAAGTAGAAAATCAACATGTACAGACAATGTTGTCTTTCATAGTTTGAGTATTATTGTTTCTATTGTAGAATTTTGATCTTCTGTGAAGAAAACATTTCTAAAACTAAATTAGTTTCAAAATCAACATATCTCAAGGAGAGTGAGTTCAAAACTAATGTGTTATGACTTACAAAGTGTAAATAGAAAGTAAAATCAAACAACTTTGGTCTCTAAATTGATCTGGTTTATGGTGTTTATTCATTCTTTATTTAGTGTTTTTCATGCAAAAATCTGTTTCTAAGAGCTTTTGGGAAGCAAGTACAGCTTTAACATAAGAAAGGGTCGCAATTAACGTCTCCAATGTTTCTAATGCAGAATTTCAATCTTAAAAGACAGTACAATCAAACAAATTTGTTCACTAAATTCATTTAGTTGATGTGTATATTCATCCTATTTGTAGTGTAAATAATGCAGAAATCTGTTTCTAAGAGCTTTTGCCAATAAATTACAGCTTTAAGGGACCACAACTAACGTTTCTCACCATCTAAAGTAGAAAATCAACATGTGCTGTCTACAGATAATTCATTCATTCTGTATTTAGTGTTTATAATTCAAAACATTGTTTCTAAGAGCATTTGGGAAGCAATTACAGCTTTAACATCAGAAAAGGGTCGGAACCAACGTTTCTAAAGTTTCTAATGCAGAATTTCAATCTTAAAAGACCGTAACATGAAACAACTTTATTCTCCAAATTCATTTAGTTTATGTGTTTATTCATCCTATTTGTAGTGTAAATAATGCAAAAATCTGTTTCTAAGAGCTTTTGGGAAGAAAGTACAGCTTTAACATAAGAAAGGGTCGCAACGAATGTTTCTAATGCAGAATTTCAATCCTATAAGACAGTTAAATTAAACAACTTTGGAATCTAAATTCATCTAGATTATGTGTTTATTCATCTTATTTGTAGTGTAAATAATGCATAAATCTGTTTCTAAGAGCTTTTGCGAATAAATTACAGCTTTAAGGGACCACAACTAACGTTTCTCACCAACTAAAGTGGAAAATCAACATGTGCTGTCTACAGATAATTCATTCATCCTGTATTTAGTGTTTATAATTCAAAACATTGTTTCTAAGAGCATTTGCGAAGCAATTACAGCTTTAACATCAGAAAAGGGTCGGAACCAACGTTTCTAAAGTTTCTAATGCAGAATTTCAATCTTAAAAGACCGTAACATGAAACAACTTTATTCTCCAAAATCATTTAGTTTATGTGTTTATTCATCCTATTTGTAGTGTAAATAATACAAAAATCTTTTTCTAAGAGCTTTTGGAAAGCAATTACTGCTTTATCATCACCACAACTAACGTTTCTCACTGACTGAAGTAGAAAATCAACATGTACAGACAATGTTGTCTTTCATAGTTTGAGTATTATTGTTTCTATTGTAGAATTTTGATCTTCTGTGAAGAAAACATTTCTAAAACTAAATTAGTTTCAAAATCAACATATCTCAAGGAGAGTGAGTTCAAAACTAATGTGTTATCACTTACAAAGTGTAAATAGAAAGTAAAATCAAACAACTTTGGTCTCTAAATTGATCTGGTTTATGGTGTTTATTCATTCTGTATTTAGTGTTTTTCATGCAAAAATCTGTTTCTAAGAGCTTTTGGGAAGGAATTACAGCTTTAACATAAGAAAGGGGTCGCAATTAACGTCTCCAATGTTTCTAATGCAGAATTTCAATCTTAAAAGACAGTACAATCAAACAAATTTGTTCACTAAATTCATTTAGTTGATGTGTATATTCATCCTATTTGTAGTGTAAATAATGCAGAAATCTGTTTCTAAGAGCTTTTGCCAATAAATTACAGCTTTAAGGGACCACAACTAACGTTTCTCACCATCTAAAGTAGAAAATCAACATGTGCTGTCTACAGATAATTCATTCATTCTGTATTTAGTGTTTATAATTCAAAACATTGTTTCTAAGAGCATTTGGGAAGCAATTACAGCTTTAACATCAGAAAAGGGTCGGAACCAACGTTTCTAAAGTTTCTAATGCAGAATTTCAATCTTAAAAGACCGTAACATGAAACAACTTTATTCTCCAAATTCATTTAGTTTATGTGTTTATTCATCCTATTTGTAGTGTAAATAATGCAGAAATCTGTTTCTAAGAGCTTTTGGGAAGAAAGTACAGCTTTAACATAAGAAAGGGGTCGCAACGAATGTTTCTAATGCAGAATTTCAATCCTATAAGACAGTTAAATTAAACAACTTTGGAATCTAAATTCATCTAGATTATGTGTTTATTCATCTTATTTGTAGTGTAAATAATGCATAAATCTGTTTCTAAGAGCTTTTGCGAATAAATTACAGCTTTAAGGGACCACAACTAACGTTTCTCACCAACTAAAGTGGAAAATCAACATGTGCTGTCTACAGATAATTCATTCATCCTGTATTTAGTGTTTATAATTCAAAACATTGTTTCTAAGAGCATTTGCGAAGCAATTACAGCTTTAACATCAGAAAAGGGTCGGAACCAACGTTTCTAAAGTTTCTAATGCAGAATTTCAATCTTAAAAGACCGTAACATGAAACAACTTTATTCTCCAAAATCATTTAGTTTATGTGTTTATTCATCCTATTTGTAGTGTAAATAATACAAAATCTCTTTTTCTAAGAGCTTTTGGAAAGCAATTACTGCTTTATCATCACCACAACTAACGTTTCTCACTGACTGAAGTAGAAAATCAACATGTACAGACAATGTTGTCTTTCATAGTTTGAGTATTATTGTTTCTATTGTAGAATTTTGATCTTCTGTGAAGAAAACACTTCTAAAACTAAATTAGTTTCAAAATCAACATATCTCAAGGAGAGTGAGTTCAAAACTAATGTGTTATCACTTACAAAGTGTAAATAGAAAGTAAAATCAAACAACTTTGGTCTCTAAATTGATCTGGTTTATGGTGTTTATTCATTCTGTATTTAGAGTTTTTCATGCAAAAATCTGTTTCTAAGAGCTTTTGGGAAGCAAGTACAGCTTTAACATAAGAAAGGGGTCGCAATTAACGTCTCCAATGTTTCTAAGGCAGAATTTCAATCTTAAAAGACAGTACAATCAAACAAATTTGTTCACTAAATTCATTTAGTTGATGTGTATATTCATCCTATTTGTAGTGTAAATAATGCAGAAATGTGTTTCTAAGAGCTTTTGCCAATAAATTACAGCTTTAAGGGACCCCAACTAACGTTTCTCACCAACTAAAGTAGAAAATCAACATGTGCTGTCTACAGATAATTCATTCATTCTGTATTTAGTGTTTATAATTCAAAACATTGTTTCTAAGAGCATTTGGGAAGCAATTACAGCTTTAACATCAGAAAAGGGTCGGAACCAACGTTTCTAAAGTTTCTAATGCAGAATTTCAATCTTAAAAGACCGTAACATGAAACAACTTTATTCTCCAAATTCATTTAGTTTATGTGTTTATTCATCCTATTTGTAGTGTAAATAATGCAGAAATCTGTTTCTAAGAGCTTTTGGGAAGAAAGTACAGCTTTAACATAAGAAAGGGGTCGCAACGAATGTTTCTAATGCAGAATTTCAATCCTATAAGACAGTTAAATTAAACAACTTTGGAATCTAAATTCATCTAGATTATGTGTTTATTCATCTTATTTGTAGTGTAAATAATGCATAAATCTGTTTCTAAGAGCTTTTGCGAATAAATTACAGCTTTAAGGGACCACAACTAACGTTTCTCACCAACTAAAGTGGAAAATCAACATGTGCTGTCTACAGATAATTCATTCATCCTGTATTTAGTGTTTATAATTCAAAACATTGTTTCTAAGAGCATTTGCGAAGCAATTACAGCTTTAACATCAGAAAAGGGTCGGAACCAACGTTTCTAAAGTTTCTAATGCAGAATTTCAATCTTAAAAGACCGTAACATGAAACAACTTTATTCTCCAAAATCATTTAGTTTATGTGTTTATTCATCCTATTTGTAGTGTAAATAATACAAAAATCTTTTTCTAAGAGCTTTTGGAAAGCAATTACTGCTTTATCATCACCACAACTAACGTTTCTCACTGACTGAAGTAGAAAATCAACATGTACAGACAATGTTGTCTTTCATAGTTTGAGTATTATTGTTTCTATTGTAGAATTTTGATCTTCTGTGAAGAAAACATTTCTAAAACTAAATTAGTTTCAAAATCAACATATCTCAAGGAGAGTGAGTTCAAAACTAATGTGTTATCACTTACAAAGTGTAAATAGAAAGTAAAATCAAACAACTTTGGTCTCTAAATTGATCTGGTTTATGGTGTTTATTCATTCTGTATTTAGTGTTTTTCATGCAAAAATCTGTTTCTAAGAGCTTTTGGGAAGGAATTACAGCTTTAACATAAGAAAGGGGTCGCAATTAACGTCTCCAATGTTTCTAATGCAGAATTTCAATCTTAAAAGACAGTACAATCAAACAAATTTGTTCACTAAATTCATTTAGTTGATGTGTATATTCATCCTATTTGTAGTGTAAATAATGCAGAAATCTGTTTCTAAGAGCTTTTGCCAATAAATTACAGCTTTAAGGGACCACAACTAACGTTTCTCACCAACTAAAGTAGAAAATCAACATGTGCTGTCTACAGATAATTCATTCATTCTGTATTTAGTGTTTATAATTCAAAACATTGTTTCTAAGAGCATTTGGGAAGCAATTACAGCTTTAACATCAGAAAAGGGTCGGAACCAACGTTTCTAAAGTTTCTAATGCAGAATTTCAATCTTAAAAGACCGTAACATGAAACAACTTTATTCTCCAAATTCATTTAGTTTATGTGTTTATTCATCCTATTTGTAGTGTAAATAATGCAGAAATCTGTTTCTAAGAGCATTTGAGTAGGAACTACAGCTTTATCATCAGATAGGTAATACAACTCACGTTTCTCACCGATTGAAGTAGAAAATCAACATGTGCTGTATACAGACAATGTTGTCTTTCATAGTTTCAATTTTATTGTTTATATTATATAACACTTTGGTTTATGGTGTTTATTCATTCTTTATTTAGTGTTTTTCATGCAAAAATCTGTTTCTAAGAGCTTTTGGGAAGCAAGTACAGCTTTAACATAAGAAAGGGGTCGCAATTAACGTCTCCAATGTTTCTAATGCAGAATTTCAATCTTAAAAGACAGTACAATCAAACAAATTTGTTCACTAAATTCATTTAGTTGATGTGTATATTCATCCTATTTGTAGTGTAAATAATGCAGAAATCTGTTTCTAAGAGCTTTTGCCAATAAATTACAGCTTTAAGGGACCACAACTAACGTTTCTCACCATCTAAAGTAGAAAATCAACATGTGCTGTCTACAGATAATTCATTCATTCTGTATTTAGTGTTTATAATTCAAAACATTGTTTCTAAGAGCATTTGGGAAGCAATTACAGCTTTAACATCAGAAAAGGGTCGGAACCAACGTTTCTAAAGTTTCTAATGCAGAATTTCAATCTTAAAAGACCGTAACATGAAACAACTTTATTCTCCAAATTCATTTAGTTTATGTGTTTATTCATCCTATTTGTAGTGTAAATAATGCAGAAATCTGTTTCTAAGAGCTTTTGGGAAGAAAGTACAGCTTTAACATAAGAAAGGGGTCGCAACGAATGTTTCTAATGCAGAATTTCAATCCTATAAGACAGTTAAATTAAACAACTTTGGAATCTAAATTCATCTAGATTATGTGTTTATTCATCTTATTTGTAGTGTAAATAATGCATAAATCTGTTTCTAAGAGCTTTTGCAGAATAAATTACAGCTTTAAGGGACCACAACTAACGTTTCTCACCAACTAAAGTGGAAAATCAACATGTGCTGTCTACAGATAATTCATTCATCCTGTATTTAGTGTTTATAATTCAAAACATTGTTTCTAAGAGCATTTGCGAAGCAATTACAGCTTTAACATCAGAAAAGGGTCGGAACCAACGTTTCTAAAGTTTCTAATGCAGAATTTCAATCTTAAAAGACCGTAACATGAAACAACTTTATTCTCCAAAATCATTTAGTTTATGTGTTTATTCATCCTATTTGTAGTGTAAATAATACAAAAATCTTTTTCTAAGAGCTTTTGGAAAGCAATTACTGCTTTATCATCACCACAACTAACGTTTCTCACTGACTGAAGTAGAAAATCAACATGTACAGACAATGTTGTCTTTCATAGTTTGAGTATTATTGTTTCTATTGTAGAATTTTGATCTTCTGTGAAGAAAACATTTCTAAAACTAAATTAGTTTCAAAATCAACATATCTCAAGGAGAGTGAGTTCAAAACTAATGTGTTATCACTTACAAAGTGTAAATAGAAAGTAAAATCAAACAACTTTGGTCTCTAAATTGATCTGGTTTATGGTGTTTATTCATTCTGTATTTAGTGTTTTTCATGCAAAAATCTGTTTCTAAGAGCTTTTGGGAAGGAATTACAGCTTTAACATAAGAAAGGGGTCGCAATTAACGTCTCCAATGTTTCTAATGCAGAATTTCAATCTTAAAAGACAGTACAATCAAACAAATTTGTTCACTAAATTCATTTAGTTGATGTGTATATTCATCCTATTTGTAGTGTAAATAATGCAGAAATCTGTTTCTAAGAGCTTTTGCCAATAAATTACAGCTTTAAGGGACCACAACTAACGTTTCTCACCAACTAAAGTAGAAAATCAACATGTGCTGTCTACAGATAATTCATTCATTCTGTATTTAGTGTTTATAATTCAAAACATTGTTTCTAAGAGCATTTGGGAAGCAATTACAGCTTTAACATCAGAAAAGGGTCGGAACCAACGTTTCTAAAGTTTCTAATGCAGAATTTCAATCTTAAAAGACCGTAACATGAAACAACTTTATTCTCCAAATTCATTTAGTTTATGTGTTTATTCATCCTATTTGTAGTGTAAATAATGCAGAAATCTGTTTCTAAGAGCATTTGAGTAGGAACTACAGCTTTATCATCAGATAGGTAATACAACTCACGTTTCTCACCGATTGAAGTAGAAAATCAACATGTGCTGTATACAGACAATGTTGTCTTTCATAGTTTCAATTTTATTGTTTATATTATATAACACTTTGGTTTATGGTGTTTATTCATTCTGTATTTAGTGTTTTTCATGCAAAAATCTGTTTCTAAGAGCTTTTGGGAAGCAAGTACAGCTTTAACATCAGAAAGGGGTCGCAATTAACGTCTCCAATGTTTCTAATGCAGAATTTCAATCTTAAAAGACAGTAAAATTGAACAAATTTGTTTACTAAATTCATTTAGTTGATGTGTATATTCATCCTATTTGTAGTGTAAATAATGCAGAAATCTGTTTCTAAGAGCTTTTGCGAATAAATTACAGCTTTACCATCACTAAGGGACCACAACTAACGTTTCTCACCAACTAAAGTGGAAAATCAACATGTGCTGTCTACAGATAATTCATTCATCCTGTATTTAGTGTTTATAATTCAAAAAATTGTTTCTAAGAGCATTTGGGAAGCAATTACAGCTTTAACATCAGAAAGGGGTCAAATTAACGTGTCCAATGTTTCTACTGCAGAATTTGGATCCTAAAAGACAGTATAATCAACCAATTTTAGAATTTATATTCAAGTACTTTTTGTTATTATACAGTACATGTTCTTCATATTATTCCTGATATTAGTGTAAATAATACAAAAATCTTTTTCTAAGAGCTTTTGCTTGCTTTGCTTGCTTACTGCTTTATCATCACCACAACTAACGTTTCTCACTGACTGAAGTAGAAAATCAACATGTACAGACAATGTTGTCTTTCATAGTTTGAGTATTATTGTTTCTATTGTAGAATTTTGATCTTCTGTGAAGAAAACATTTCTAAAACTAAATTAGTTTTCAAATCAACATATCTCAAGGAGAGTGAGTTCAAAACTAATGTGTTATCACTTACAAAGTGTAAATAGAAAGTAAAATCAAACAACTTTGGTCTCTAAATTGATCTGGTTTATGGTGTTTATTCATTCTGTATTTAGTGTTTTTCATGCAAAAATCTGTTTCTAAGAGCTTTTGGGAAGGAATTACAGCTTTAACATAAGAAAGGGGTCGCAATTAACGTCTCCAATGTTTCTAATGCAGAATTTCAATCTTAAAAGACAGTAAAATTGAACAAATTTGTTCACTAAATTCATTTAGTTGATGTGTATATTCATCCTATTTGTAGTGTAAATAATGCAGAAATCTGTTTCTAAGAGCTTTTGCCAATAAATTACAGCTTTAAGGGACCACAACTAACGTTTCTCACCAACTAAAGTAGAAAATCAACATGTGCTGTCTACAGATAATTCATTCATTCTGTATTTAGTGTTTATAATTCAAAACATTGTTTCTAAGAGCATTTGGGAAGCAATTACAGCTTTAACATCAGAAAAGGGTCGGAACCAACGTTTCTAAAGTTTCTAATGCAGAATTTCAATCTTAAAAGACCGTAACATGAAACAACTTTATTCTCCAAATTCATTTAGTTTATGTGTTTATTCATCCTATTTGTAGTGTAAATAATGCAAAAATCTGTTTCTAAGAGCTTTTGGGAAGAAAGTACAGCTTTAACATAAGAAAGGGGTCGCAACGAATGTTTCTAATGCAGAATTTCAATCCTATAAGACAGTTAAATTAAACAACTTTGGAATCTAAATTCATCTAGATTATGTGTTTATTCATCTTATTTGTAGTGTAAATAATGCATAAATCTGTTTCTAAGAGCTTTTGCGAATAAATTACAGCTTTAAGGGACCACAACTAACGTTTCTCACCAACTAAAGTGGAAAATCAACATGTGCTGTCTACAGATAATTCATTCATCCTGTATTTAGTGTTTATAATTCAAAACATTGTTTCTAAGAGCATTTGCGAAGCAATTACAGCTTTAACATCAGAAAAGGGTCGGAACCAACGTTTCTAAAGTTTCTAATGCAGAATTTCAATCTTAAAAGACCGTAACATGAAACAACTTTATTCTCCAAAATCATTTAGTTTATGTGTTTATTCATCCTATTTGTAGTGTAAATAATGCAGAAATCTTTTTCTAAGAGCTTTTGGGAAGGAACTACAGCTTTATCATCAGAAAGGGGTCAAATTATCGTCTCCAAACTTTCTAATTCAGAATTTCAATCTTAAAAGACAGTAACACCAAACAACTTTATTCTCTAAATGCATTTAGTTTATTTGTTTATTCATCCTATTTGTAGTGTAAATAATGCAGAAATCTGTTTCTAAGAGCATTTGAGTAGGAACTACAGCTTTATCATCAGATAGGTAATACAACTCACGTTTCTCACCGATTGAAGTAGAAAATCAACATGTGCTGTATACAGACAATGTTGTCTTTCATAGTTTCAATTTCATTTATATTATATAACACTTCTAAAATTAATTTAGTTTCAAAATCAACATATCTCAAGGAGAGTGAGTTCAAAACTAATATGTTATCACTTACAAAGTGTAAATAGAAAGTTAAATCAAACAACTTTGGTCTCTAAATTGATCTGGTTTATGGTGTTTAGTCATTCTGTATTTAGTGTTTTTCATGCAAAATCTGTTTCTAAGAGCATTTGGAAGCAATTACAGCTTTAACATCAGAAAAGGGTCGCAACCAACGTTTCTAATGTTTCTAATGCAGAATTTCAATCTTAAAAGACCGTAACATCAAACAACTTTATTCTCCAAATTCATTTAGTTTATGTGTTTGTTCATCTTATTTGTAGTGTAAATAATGCAGAAATCTGTTTCTAAGAGCTATTGGGAAGATTTTAGAGCTTTACCCTCACTAAGAAACAAATATCGTTTCTAATGTTTCTATTGTAGAATTCTGACCTTCTGAGAAGAAACAAGATCTTAACAAGATTACAGTATCCGACATCATCTTATCTCAAGAAGAGAAAGTGCAAAAGTAACACGTGCCATCACTACCAAAGTGTTAAAATAAAGTACAATTAAAAAACTTTGTTTTCTAAATTCTTCTATTTTTGTGTTTATTCATCCTGTTTTTAGTGTAAATAATGCAGAAATCTGTTGTTGAATTTCGATCTGCAAATAACTCAAACAATTTTAGAATTTTTATTCAACTATTTTTTGTTTTTATACAGTACATGTTTTTCATATTCTTCCTGATTTTAAAAATGACATGTCCAATATAATCAAATGATTTTGATCAGAGGGAAACAGTTTTTCATCATCAAAAATCTTTTTCTAAGAGCTTTTTGTAGAATTCTGACTTTCTGAGAAGAAACCAGATCTTAACAAGATTACAGTGTCCGACATCATCTTATCTCAAGAAGAGAAAGTTCAAAAGTAACACGTGCCATCACTACCAAAGTGTTAAAAGAAAATACAATTAAACAATTTTAACATCAGAAATGGGTCGTAACTAACGTTTCTAATGTTTCTAATGCAGAATTTCGATCCCAAAAGACAGTAAAATCAAACAACTTTGGAATTTATATTCATCTAGTTTATGTGTTTATTCATTCCGTATTTATTGTTTATAATGCAGATATCTGTTTCTAAGAGCATTTGGGAAACAACTACAGCTTTAACATCAGAAAGGGGTCAAATTAACGTGTCCGATGTTTCTAATGTAGAATTTCGATCTGCAAGAAAAGTAAACTCAAGCAATTTCAGAATTTTTATTCATCTATTTTTTGTTATTATACAGTACATGTTCTTCATATTCTTCCTGATTTTAAAAATGACATTGTCCAATATAATCAAATGATTTTGATCAGAGGGAAACAGTTTTTCATCATCAAAAGAATTAGACAGGCCTTCAACAAATTTAATCTTTTTTTTCTTCTTTTGCAGTTCAGCATACAACGGTTGAAACAATGTAAAAATCCATACAATGTTATCAGACAGTATTTCCATCACATGATTACAGTTTTCCAAAAAAGACTTTCCAAAACAAGTCTTGCCACAGCCTGGCACAGGTCCTGTGACCAGACAAGAAAAAGGCACTTTCAGTCTAGGGTCAACGTCAATTTCTTCGGTTGAAAACATTTTCTCCTCAATAACCAAAAGGCAATGTATGTCCTAGACTCAGCAGCCATCTTTTATCATATACAACTCTGAACTTTTTTTGGAATGACGTGTTTTTTAGAAGGAAGCCTTTCTTATCTCGCACAATACTGTGTTGAGGTATTTCAAGGACCCCCCTCTCTCGTCAGAGTTTTGCACATAATCCTGAACCAGGTCTTTGATGCTATCAAAGTTGACAACTTCACAGCATTGGTGCGTCTGTGTAATGCCTTTTAAGCGTAAAACAACCTTGTTGTTTTGAGTTTGGTAAGCATAACTTTTTGGACCCGCAGCCACAAATTCTTTGAAGCTATCTCCCCCTAACTCGTCCATCAAATCTCCCAGGTAATTACCCAGCTTGAGCAGCATCTCTCCCTCTTTTGTGACATAGATGAGGCTGTCTGTATCGCAGTAAAGGACTCTGTCTTGCAGCTGTTCCAAATACCTGTACAAAGTCAGACGTCCGTAGGCTGTGGTGAAAGCTGCTATAAAAACATTATCTACCTTGTTTGGTAGCGGGATACAACGGTCTCCGTAAAACCACTGAACCAAAGCCACTTTGTCATTGACGAAGGAGAAGTACTTGACTTTATATTTTTCAGAAAACATGAGGTTAAAGAATTCTTCCGGGTCCGTGACTAGTTTGGTTTGTGTTTGATTGCATCTCTGCGTGAACTTACCCCAGAAGGAGTTCAGACATAATTTAGACACTTGTCTTTTAGCAGGGTTTGGTTTTATATTATCAGCCTCCAGCAAAATCCCTTGGTTTGCATGATAGTCACTGATGTACTTTTCTCTGCTTTCCTGATCTACAGCGTCGGACGGCTAACCCGAAGCTTCCTGTTTACCTTTCAGAAAAGTGTGCATATAGTCAACAAAAATAGAATCACTCCGTCTATCAAAGTGCCATACCTCAGTTATTTCAGCTATCCGATAGCCCATATCCAAAGCCTTGTTAAATTTAGGAGCGACCCAGACACCGGTCAACGCCCTGTCATCATCACTATGCTGACATGGACCCTCCTGCAAATTGAGCTTGGCACATGCTCGACAAAGGGTAAGATAGCTGTCAAAACCTCGGGCATTGTGTGCTATAAACACAGCGTTTTGTGCAAAGGTCATCTGAAATGCAGTAGAAGCTCTTTCGCACAATCTGTACCCTGAGAGCTCCGTGTTTTACCATCTAAGGTTCATGTACACACTAAAAGTGGAACGTGAATGCCGTTCTCGTTAACGTAGGTTTCAAAATCATAAAACACCACTTTTTCATTGTGTTTTGTTTCAGGGGGTAACGTTTGGATGTAGCACTGATGAACCTCTGTCTCAGAGTCAGAGATCAATTTCTCGCCACAAATTTTACATTTCGCAGTCTATTTTTTTTTACCATTACCGTTCATAGCATAGTAGTACAGCCTTGCACATTTGTACAAGGCATATGTTTGACTTCTCGATCTCTCTGTACGTTCTTTGTGTTTGGCCAAACAGAAAGGCGAGCGACACGTTCTGTTGCATTGTTCACACACAACAGGTTGACATGGTCTCTGTGTACAACTGGGGTCAAAGCATACGGTGCAACGAGCTTTGTAAGTATGGCCTAACACGGTGTTAAAACCTGTAAAGCAGTGCTCACAAACATAAGGCGAACCTAGAAAGTCTTTGAGATTTTTAACCGCGTAGTAGTGATTTTGGAAGAGAAACAAAATCAGGCTTTTACTCCGTCTTGGGTTATCTGTCAAGAATTTGCAGAGAGCCCTGTCTTCCTCGTTTCTGTAAAACACTACAATTGTACAGTCCAATGCGATTTCAAATTTTGGGATGTCGCTAAAGGATACAGTGGTATGATCGTCTGACCATACTTCATTTTGAAGCTGTCTACCGCGTTCGAGGGCTTTTCTATCGCTGATATCGGGATGTAACAGATGAGCCAGACAGATGGCAAAACATAGTTGATTCTCTCTGTTGTGGACGATGTACAGAAAACATCTTTTTTTTTAATGATTTCACTGTCTAGCATTTTCCCAAGAAATCGTTTCCCCCAAACCCCTAGGGTTCTGGATCACTTCTACGACAAGTTCTAGCTGACCATCGGCCATAACGGCCCAGTTAGACTGCACAACACGGAGTAAGAGCCTTTCAAAGTCGGCTAGGCTGGGGAGCTCGTCAATATATAAGACGGCCGAGACGTTACTAGGGAGATTTTGCCCGTGCAGCTGTAACTGTACAGCGTCTCGAGGAGTCACATATGCTAATGCTTGCTGTAGCAACGCATCCGCTTGTTCTTGTAATAAATGCAGTAATCCACTATTCCATCTGTGTTAAGAGGGGGTGGAAAGTTTAACTGTCTGATTTGATCATTTGCAGATCGGCTTCGCCGCACAACGCGTGGTTGTGGGGAAATATGAGCACCTCCTTGCTGTACAGGAGGACTGGATATGCTGAGATCGATATAGTTTGGGGGTGTCTGAAGGTCTGATAAAGCGGGACGTTGTTCGAGCTGGACGTTATTTATTCTGATTGTTTCATTTGGTGATGATTCATTCTCTAACTGCTCAAGGGGCAGTGCTGCTCTAACTGCTCGAGAACTTGATTTAAAGCAAGGAGAGGATCTACCGGCTGTTCGGAGCTGTTAGATGTAGTGGCTGTGTCGTTTTCACTCAAATCATTTTCAGTTAAATCGGTTTGAAAACCCGACTCATTCTGAAGATTTTGTGCTACCGAGTCTGCTAAACTCTCTAACATAACAACAATAGCTACTAGTGTGTGTTGATCCATGACCTAATAAAAATCAAACGCTTTTAAAAACCTTAAATCAACATCATTGTAATTTATACAGATGATAAAAATCACAGTCTGAAACAGTTTACAAATTGTCACTTTGTACACCTAACTTCTGACAGATGAGCCAAAAGGCTCTAGACATCAGATCCAATTGCTGGCGTGTAGTTCTGCAACACTGAGGGCACCTGGATGGTCTGGACCCGGGTCTGTTTGCTGGAGACAAAAAAGAAAACATTAACTTCATAAACCGGCAGAGCTCATAAACACAACAGCCTCTTAAGGTATGTAAACAAACAGCCAGACCGTGTGTGTGTGTGTGAGAGAGAGAGAGAGAGAGAGTCTGTGTGTGAGTGAGTCTTGTGTGTGAGTGAGTCTGTGTGTGTGTGTGTGTGTGTGTGTGTGTGTGTGTGTGTGAGTGAGAGTGAAAGAGAGAGAGAGAGAGAGAGAGAGACAGAGAGTCACAACCTGTTGTGAAGACAAGGGTAAGGACCAAAAACAGCTTTTTTTACTTTAAGAGAGACTGATGAGAATAACAAATGCAAAAACCCAGAATGTCATATTCTTATCTTGTCTTATTCGTATATTAAAAAACATCAAGATAATACTATAACTCAACCAACACCATTAATAGCTTATAACAACACACAGTCAAATATCCCTTATGAGACTCAGCTTTGTAGAAAGTTACATTTTAATTTCACACATACAAAACCTTCCGTGTATGCTTATGATGTAAAATGAGAGAAAAGGAAAGGTACATTGCGTTCCCTTCTGGGGTAATTACATTTATACGGCGTGATTGAATCGTCTCTCAAAGCACTGTAAAACAATTTAAGAAAGCAAATAGACTTACAGCGTGCCGATGGAAATCCCTCGCTGGATCTCCTCTGGATAACCGGGCAGCCTCTAGAGAATGTTTAATGTTTTGACCGCCTGAGGTATCCCCGGTTGTGTCATGCAGTGGCTGTGATGATGGCGATAGCCCTTCTTGGAACTGTTGATCCAATTCGCCCCACAGATCTAGCACGAGAAAAAAAGGTTTTGATAAATATTCTGTGTAAGTTTTAGGTTAAAAAATAAATAAAAAAAATGTAGCAATTCACAGGGTAATACCATGTCCTCTGAAACCACATATGAGGAGTCAGTATCAGATGAGGTCTCAGATGTTGAGGTTGATGAGATCAGTTGATGACTCTGAAACATGTAATTTATAATCACTGTAGGAAATAAAAGTCTTTTAAATATTTGTTTATTATCCAGACTTCCAACATGGGGCTTCACAGAGAAACTTCAAGTACATTTGACATCAGGCTCAGTGTTAAAGATGCTAATTGTAATTTCCCCTTATGATATTGTGAAACTTTAAAGTATAATCTTTTCAACATAAGAGTGAGTAAAGGTCCCCAGGTTCCTGAATTTATGGGTAATTTATCTTATTTTGTACAAAGTGTGTATGAAAGTGTTGTCTGACTGACACGCATTCAATATGCCTTAAGGCCATAAAGGAGACATTCCTTGATCTGTCTTCACACAATGGGTCTCCAGAAAGAGCAGGAAACATTGATCCTTCTAAGGACACAGGATGTATAGATGATTGGGAAATGCCATATGCTTCCATATGGTTTTCTAATTACTCTGTGTGTGAGGTGTTTCACACGCCATTTCAAACTGCCTTTAAACTGTTGGGATTAGAGAGGAAATCTGATGCCCTCATTCCTTGATCTTCACACATTCTGCACAGATGTTGTAAGGAACGCTGCATGTAGACATTCATCAACGGAAATATCCGGACATTTATTCAGCTTTCAAAACTTTAATCATTCATTTTTTTAGTTTACATTTTCACAAAATCATTGCCTCACGCAAGCTCTTCCTAACCTCCCACATCTTTCCAATTCATTCACACCTCATTCTGCACCGGACAGAGACAGACAACAGAGAAAGACGTGTATTTTGGTCCTGAAAGATTAGATTTTTTACAGATGGTAAATTTGCCAATTATTTTTATACTTTTGATACTATTGATTTCACTTAAATGATTGAATTATTTAATCATATTATTTCTTTTACAGGGTTTTTCATTCCCATGCCTACTTTACTCCCATTCGCTCCTGCTCATGCTTCATGGTCATTGACTCCTGCTACCCACGCCTGCTTCACGCTCATTGGTCCACGCATAACGCCACGCACTTCCGGGGGGGGAGGGTTAATCAAAGGTCAAAGGTCACCATCCATCATCCATCAATCTTCCATAAATAAAAAAGTGACAGAAAGTATTGTTTATCTCTCTCTCAAGGAGAGTGAGACAAAGTGTAAATAAAACAAAAGTAAAAGTAAAATCAAACAACTTTGGTCTCTAAATTCATCTAGTTTATGGTGTTTATTCATTCTGTATTTAGTGTTTATAATACAAAAATCTGTTTCTAAGAGCTTTTGGGAAGGAATTACAGCTTTACCATCATTAAGTGGCCACAAACAACGTTTCTCACCAACTGAAGTAGAAAATCAACATGTGCTGTCTACAGACAATGTTGTCTTTCATAGTTTCAGTTTTATTGTTTCTATTGTAGAATTTTGATCTTCTGTGAAGACAACACTTCTAAATCTAATGTAGTGTCTGAAATCAATTTATCTCAAGGAAGAGAGAGATAAACAATACTTTCTGTCACTTTTTAATTGATGGATAATTGATGGATGATGGTGACCTTTGACCTTTGATTAAAAATCTAATCTTTCAGGAGCAAAAGACACGTCCTTCTGTGTTGTCTGTCTGGTGCAGAGTGAGGTGTGAATGAATTGGAAAGATGTGGGAGGGTAGGCAGAGTTTGAGTGAACCAATGGGAGGGTTAACCAATGGGAAAATAGGTTAGGAGGAGCTTGCGTGCATCGAAAAAATAAATAAAAGCAGAATATTTCTGGTCTGAAACATCAAACAAGATGAATCAGTTGAAGATGATCAGCCAGACGCCTGTGCCGCATTATCAAAACGCAACACTAGGGGGCGCACCCAAGAAACAGGTGTTGTATTTGACTCGGATCCTGACACCTCCCCTTCAGGAGGAATGGCTTTTAGAAAATGGAGGTGTGTGGGGATATGTGTTCAATTACGAAGTCAACAAATTTTGCTTTTACTTTGCTTAGCTGGAGAAAGGAGAAACATTTGGACCCCTCACTCCAAAAGCAATGCTTACATCAGTAGAATGGTCTGTACTGAATCTGCTGGTGTCAAACGACCTCAGAGCAAATGAAGGAAAGCAACCTGCGACAAAAGACAAACGCTTGTGTGGGTTAAACAGCACTGGTGCTCACCCAGAAAAAAACTGTAACCTGCAGCATTTGGGAGACGAAAAGCTCAGGTTCCGGCAGATGGTTCTACCGTTCAAGCCGTCAGGTGGTCGAAGGAAATGAACACTCGGACGAATTTGTCTTGGAATATTTCAATACTGAATGTGGCGTGTTCCAGACGTCATTACGGCTGCCCCTCAAGGTGTGGATGAAAATGATGATTGAAAAAACAGAAAAACTGAAGGATCTCTTCCTAAGAAGTCAGACATCGAGAGACATTCTGATGATAAAAAAGACTCTGTTTACAGAAGACACCACCTCCTCCTCCTCTGACTCCACCCTGTAATTCATTCCGCTTAAAACGGGTACCCCTGCAACTTCAGACTCACACACTGGAATTAATCTGCCCTTTCTGGTTGCATTAGAAGAGGAACAGACATGATTTTTTCTCAAACGACAGGTGCTTGTGGACTATTACTGAGACAATATGAACAATCACCAATTGGACGGGTTACTACGTTATTTACTAGGAGATGCTTTTTGTAGAGTGTGGGCCGAAGATCAGTTACCTTTACTGCGTCAGTCCTTCAGATTTCCAGCCTTTTTTATAGTCAACACACACCCTGCACATAAACCAGGAGAGCACTGGTTGGCCCTCACTCTTGAGAAAGGCAAAAAAGGCAGCTTTTTTGATTCTTTCAGATTCTCCCCGGATTTTTCACATTATCCTAAAAGCATCTTGCAATTTTTAGAAAACCGTTGTGAATCTATTTTATACCACAACCGTCAGCTTCAACACGTTCTGTCTACAGTGTGTGGTCAGCATTGTGTTTATTATTTATGCCACAGAGCCTGCGGTCTATCTTTTGAAAATGTGCTGTCTTTGTATCAAGATGATGTGATGAAGAATGATGTTATGGTATCAAAGTTTGTGAAAAAATTTTAAAGTTGTATGAGGTTGCAAAGAGCCGGATCTTTTCACCACACCGTCTGTTCTTTACATATGTTTAAAGATTGTTACAACTTATAAATAAAGAAGGATCTGGAGACTGTTTAATTCGTTTGAATCATTTTTTATTCAAATAAAGCCAGCTTGGGGATAAAGGTATATGTTTCTTTCGTTTTCCCGATCTTAACAGTGGAGGTGATGTTTCCACCTCATAGTCCCAACGCGGTGCTAAGGGCGTCTGTTTTTTCCCCTTCTTCTTCAACACTAGGAGTGACCCCTCATTGTCGTCGTCGTCGTCCCAAAGCCTCCCTTTTGAAGTGTATGATATTGCTCGCGAGCACGGGGGTTATTCATCAAGAATGAAGGGATGTTGAGCTCCCGTAAAGTATTTAGAAACCCCATCCATCCCTTGGGTTCTCTGGATTGTTTACGCGTGACGGAGAGATTTTTAAACAGGGCTAGCAGGTGTGAGCCTTTCACAATCTCTCCTTTATGAACAAACTCTCCAGAAGGAGCCCATCCGCTCTTGGTTAATTTCTTCATAATGTACTCTGCATTGTTACGGTAGCGAACAGGTAGGTTTTGCTGCACCTCGCTAGCAGTTTCATCCAGCGTTACTTGTTTGTCTTCTCGCTGATTTTCTTGTTCCCCTGATTCTTGGGTTAGAGTCAAAGTGATACGACGGTCATCTTTCTCATCTTGTTTGAGTAATGCTAGGTATCTTTGCAGCAGAGCGTTGTATTTTTAATTTTATCATGGGCGTTCAAACCCTTTTCATTTAACACATCCTCATTTTACATCCAAATCATTTTCTGCCGTGACGTCTCATCGTTTCCCGGCGCTGGAGCAGAAGCTACCGACTGACTCAGACGGTTTAGCTGTTGCGGCAAAATCAAAAACATCTTTTGACTCATGATGGTCAGAGGCCTGAAAAATGACATCATCCAATATAATCAAATGAATTTGATCAGAGGGAAACAGTTTTTCATCATCAAAAGAAGGAGGCAGGCCTTCAACAAATTTAATCTTTTTATTCTTCTTTTGCAGTTCAGCATACAACGGTTGAAACGATGTAAAAATCCATACAATGTTATCAGGCAGTATATCCATCATATGATTACAGTTTTCCAAAACTGACTTTCCAAAACAAGTCTTGCCACAGCCACTCGGTCCTGTAACCAGACAAGACAAAAGCCACTTTCAGTCTAGGGTCAAAGTCAATTTCTTCGGTTGAAAACATTTTCTCCTCAATAACCAAAAGGCAATGTATGTCCTAGACTCAGCAGCCGTCTTTTATCATATACAACTCTGAACTTTTTTTGGAATGACGTGTTTTTTAGAAGGAAGCCTTTCTTATCTCGCACAATACTGTGTTGAGGTATTTCAAGGACCCCCCTCTCGTCAGAGTTTTGCACATAATCCTGAACCAGGTCTTTGATGCTATCAAAGTTGACAACTTCACAGCATTGGTGCGTCTGCGTAATGCCTTTTAAGCGTAAAACAACCTTGTTGTTTTGAGTTTGGTAAGCATAACTTTTTGGACCCGCAGCCACAAATTCTTTGATGCTATCTCCCCCTAACTCGTCCATCAAATCTCCCAGGTAATTACACAGCTTGAGCAGCATCTCTCCTTCTTTTGTGACATAGATGAGGCTGTCTGTATCGCAGTAAAGGACTCTGTCTTGCAGCTGTTCCAAATACCTGTACAAAGTCAGACATCCGTAGGCTGTGGTGAAAGCTGCTATAAAAACGTTATCTACCTTGTTTAGTAGCGGGATACAACGGTCTCCGTAAGACCAATGAACCAAAGCCACTTCGTCATTGACGAAGGAGAAGTACTTTTTACATTTTTCAGAAAACATGAGGTTAAAGAATTCTTCCGGGTCTGTGACTAGTTTGGTTTGTGTTTGATTGCATCTCTGCGTGAACTTACCCCAGAAGGAGTTCAGACATAATTTAGACACTTGTCTTTTAGCAGGGTTTGGTCTGATTTTATCCGCCTCCAGCAAAATCCCTTGGTTTACATGATAGTCGCTGATGTACTTTTCTCTGCTTTCCTGATCTACAGCGTCGGACGGCTAACCCGAAGCTTCCTGTTTACCTTTCAGAAAAGTGTGCATATAGTCAACAAAAATAGAATCACTCCGTCTATCAAAGTGCCATACCTCAGTTATTTCAGCTATCCGATAGCCCATCTCCAAAGCCTTGTTAAATTTAGGAGTGACCCAGACACCGGTCAACGCCCTGTTATCATCGCTATGCCGACACGGACCCTCCTGCAAATTGAGCTTGGCGCATGCTCGAGTAACACAAGCTTACCCCCCGTCGTTCTATGGGGCAGGACTGGAAAGTACAACTCTCTCGGGGGGTAGACCCTTGCCCTGATTAGCCCAAAGTAGTTTTGAGGTTCCTGGAAATCTTATAGATTATTTCAGGGTGTCCGAGAGGATAGGGGAAGTTGATGTTACAGTAAGGATAGAGAGATGTCACATCTACATAAGAGATTGTCTCGTTCGACGCAGCGGTGTGTCTCAACTTTATAGCAGCAGCCTCCGTACAAAGCTTCGCTGGGTGACAACGGTTGTGGGGCATTATATTGTTTGAGAAACTCCTTCAACCCATGATGAGATTTCTTCAAATCCTCCACGTATGCTCACGCATGATGATGAGTTTTACCTTGTGCGTGGCTTCTAATTCATGTAATTTCTCCTCGCAGCGCATCTGCAACTCTCCGAAGGGACGGCCCGTCAGAGGACAGGTATCGTGCGCTTGATAGCAAATTGAAAAACCGTGATAGAAACAACCTAGAAACTCATAGGCATATTTCACCCCAGCTATATCAGCATACCCGTCTACAAAGAATCGCCCCAGCTGTTTTTCCCCATTATTTAAAGCATGTTGGATAGGGATGCTGCGGGTGTGTGACAACCACTCTAACCACTGGATACCGGCGTTTGAAAATGTTTTGAACTGACGCCTGTAGTCGTCCGGAGAGGGGATTGCTAATGTTTCGGTGGTAGAAAGTTTGTCAGAAACACCTTCATGCATGCCGACGCGATGGTCGCACGGCTGAAGGGATCAACGGCGGTTTCAGCGATATACTGTTTTCTGAACAGCATGCAACCCTCAGCGAGAATGTCTACATCATTTTGACTATAGAGGCGAGCCTCTTTCATGAAGTTGAACGTGCCGTGTCGCACCGTCGCGTACCAGTCTGTTAGTTGCTCCGTTGTCATGGTCTCAATACCGTAAGACTGAGGGGGAGGGTATTCACCTGTATAACTCAAAAGGGCCTCTGAGCTGAAACCATGAGGAAATTACCCCTTTATTTTATCACTGAAACCAAGCGCTTTTGGAAAATTAGCTAAACGCATGGTTAAAAAGGATAAAGAGTCAATGCATCTTTGTTTGTAATCGTTGTCGGTGACGCTAATTACTTTTGACCCTTGCATAATCAAAGAGGGCGTTAACCCCTGTTTGACCATGGCTTTGATAAGTAAGATAGCTGTCAAAACCTCGGGCATTGCGTGCTATAAACACAGCGTTTTTGTGCAAAGGTCATCTGAAATGCAGTAGAAACTCTTTGGCACATATTGTACCCTGAGAGCTCCATGTTTTACCATCTAAGGTTCATGTACACACTAAAAACGGAACGTGAACACCGTTCTCGTTAACGTAGGTTTCAAAATCATAAAACACCACTTTTTCATTGTGTTTTGTTTCAGGGGGTAAAGTTTGGATGTAGCACTGATGAACCTCTGTCTCAGAGTGAGAGAGCAATTTCTCACCACAAATTTTACATTTTGCAGTCTGACATTTGTGTTGTTTACCATTACCGTTCATAGCATAGTAGTACAGCCTTGCACATTTGTACAAGGCATACGTTTGACTTCTCGATCTCTCTGTAGGTTCTTTGTGTTTGGTCAAACAGAAAGGCGAGCAACACGTTCTGTTGCATTGGTCACACACAACAGGTTGAAATGGTCTCTGTGTACAACTGGGGTCAAAGCATACGGTGCAACGTGCTTTGCAAGTATGGCCTAACACAGTGTTAAAACCTGTAAAGCAGTGCTCACAAACATAAGGCGAACCTAGAAAATCTTTGAGATTTTTAACCGCATAGTAGTGATTTTGGAAGAGAAACAAAATCAGGGTTTTACTCCGTCTTGGGCTACCTGTCAAGAATTTGCGGAGAGCCCTGTCTTCCTCAGTACTGTAAAACACTACAATTGTACAGTCCAACGTGGTTTCAAATTTTGGGATGTCGCTAAAGGATACAGCGGTCTGATCGTCTAACCCTACTTCATTTTGAAGCTGTCTACTGCGTTCGAGGGCTTTTCTATCGCTGATATCGGGATGTAACAGATGAGCCAGACAGATGGCAAAACATAGTTGATTCTCTCTGTTGTGGACTATGTACAGAAAACGATGTACAGAGCCTTTCAAAGTCGGCTAGGCATGGGAGCTTGTCAATAGATAAGACGACCGAGACGTTACTTGGGAGATTTTGCCCGCGCAGCTCTAACTGTACCGCGTCTCGAGGAGTCACATATGCTAATGCTTGCTGTAGCAACGCATCCGCTTGTTCTAACGTAGTGTTGTAATAAATGCAGTAATCCACTATTCCATCTGCGTTAAGAGGGAGTGGAAATTTTAACAACTGTCTGATTTGATCATTTGCAGATCGGCTTCGCCGCACAACGCGTGGTTGTGGGGAAATATGAGCACCTCCTTGCTGCACAGGAGGACTGGGTATGCTGAGATCGATATAGTTTGGGGGTGTCTGAGGGTCTGATAAAGCGGGACTTTGTTCGAGCTGGACGTTATTTATTCTGATTGTTTCGTTTGGTGATGATTCATTCTCTAACTGCTCAAGGCTGGCGAGAACTTGATTTAAAGCGAGGAGAGGATCTACCGGCTGTTCGGAGCTGTTAGATGTAGTGGCTGTGTCGTTTTCACTCAAATCATTTTCAGTTAAATCGGTTTGAAAACCTGACTCATTCTGAAGATTTTGTGCTACTGAGTCTGCTAAACTCTCTAACAATTCAATAGCTACTAGTGTGTGTTGATCCATGACCTAATAAAAATCAAACGCTTTTAAAAACCTTAAATCAACATCATTGTAATTTATACAGATGATAAAAATCACAGTCTGAAACAGTTTACAAATTGTCACTTTGTACACCTAACTTCTGACAGATGAGTCAAAAGGCTCTAGACATCAGATCCAATTGCTGGCGTGTAGTTCTGCAACACTGAGGGCACCTGGATGGTCTGGACCCGGGTCTGTTTGCTGGAGACAAAAAAGAAAACATTAACTTCATAAACGGGCAGATCTCATAAACACATCAGCCTCTTAAGGTATGTAAACAGATAGCCAGACCATGTGTGTGTGTGAGAGAGAGAGAGAGAGAAAGAGTCTGTGTGAGTGAGTCTTGTGTGTGAGTGAGTCTGTGTGTGTGAGTCTGTGTGTGTGTGTGTGTGCGAGTGAGAGTGAGAGAGAGAGTGAGAGAGAGAGAGTCACAACCTGTTGTGAAGACAAAGGTAAGGACCAAAAACAGCTTACTTTAAGAGAGACTGATGAGAATAACAAATGCAAAAACCCAGAATGTCATATTTATAGCATCTTATTCGTATATTAAAAAACACTTGCAGATAAGTCCCTATGTTTCGGCCTAAAGTTTTAAACACGTAAAATATAATTTTAAAGATATAGATAATTTACTGGATGCTTGAGCCATTCTCCGTTGTCAGATTCAGAACTCCTGTTCTCTGCGTCTCCCTTTGTTATCTGTCTACATCACTAGGTACCCCTGTCTTTATAGTGTCCTGTGTGAAAACAAGGGTTGACCTCTTGACCTTCTCTGGTCCCTGTGTGTTTGTGTGTGTCCCTGTGTGTTTGTGTGTGTGCGTGAGAGTGTGTGTGTTTGATGCAGAGATTAGCCTCTGAGATTTAACATTTATTTTACTTTCTTGTCGTTTGAGATGTTTATTATCCAGACTTCCAACATGGGGCTTCACAGAGAAACTTCAAGTACATTTTACATCAGGCTCAGTGTTAAAGATGCTAATTGTAATTTCCCCTTATGATATTGTGAAACTTTAAAGTATAATCTTTTCAACATAAGAGTGAGTAAAGGTCCCCATGTTCCTGAATTTATGGGTAATTTATATTATTTTGTACAAAGTGTGTATGAAAGTGTTTTCTGACTGACACGTATTCAATATGCCTTAAGGCCATAACGGAGACATTCCTTGATGTGTCTTCACACAACGGGTCTCCAGAAAGAGCAGGAAACATTGATCCTTCTAGGGACTTCTAGATGATTGAGAAATGCCATAGGCTTCCATATGGTTTTCTAATTACTCTGTGTGTGAGGTGTTTCACATGCCATTTCAAACTGCCTTCATGTTGTGGGGTTACAGAGGAAATCTGATGCCCTCATTCCTTGATCTTCACACATTCTGCACAGATGTTGTAAGGAACGCTGCATGTAGACATTCATCATTTATTCAGCTTTCAAAACTTTAATCATTTATTTTTTTAGTTTACATTTTCACAAAATCATTGCCTCACGCAAGCTCTTCCTAACCTCCCACATCTTTCCAATTCATTCACACCTCATTCTGCACCGGACAGACAACAGAGAAAGACGTGTCTTTTGGTTTGAAAGATTAGATTTTTTACAGATGGTAAATTTGCCAATTATTTTTATACTTTTGATACTATTGATTTCACTTAAATGATTAAATTATTTAATCATATTATTTCTTTTACAGGGTTTTTCATTCTCACGCCTACTTTACTCCCATTCGCTCCTGCTCACCAAGTACTCTTCATGGTCATTGACTCCTGCTAACCACGCCTGCTTCACGCTCATTGGTCCACACATAACGCCACGCACTTCCGGCACCACGCACTTCCGGAGATCCGGGGAGTTCCGGGAAGGGGGTTTAATCAAAGGTCAAAGGTCACCATCCATCATCCATCAATTAAAAAGTGACAGAAAGTATTGTTTATCTCTCTCTCAAGGAGAGTGAGACAAAGTGTAAATAGAAAGTAAAATCAAACAACTTTGGTCTCTAAATTTATCTAGTTTATGGTGTTTATTCATTCTGTATTTAGTGTTTATAATGCAAAAATCTGTTTCTAAGAGCTTTTGGAAAGCAATTACAGCTTTATCATCAGAAAGGGGTCAAATTAACGTCTCCAAAGTTTCTAATGCAGAATTACGATTCTAAAAGACAGTTAAATCAAACAACTTTATTCTCTAAATTAATTTAGTTTATTTGTTTATTCATCCTATTTGTAGTGGAAATAATGCAGAAATCTGTTTCTAAGAGCTATTGGGAAGGAATTACAGCTTTGCCATCACTAAGTGGCCACAACTAACGTTTCTAATGTTTCTATTGTAGAATTCTGAACTTCTGAGAAGAAACCAAATCTTAACAAGATTACAGTGTCCGACATCATCTTATCTCAAGAAGAGAAAGTGCAAAAGTAAAACGTGCCATCACTACCAAAGTGTTAAAAGAAAGTACAATTAAACAATTTTATGTTCTAAATTCATCTATTTTGTGTTTATTCATCCTGTTTTTAGTGTAAATAATGCAAAAATCTGTTTTTAGGAGCATTTGGGAAGCAATTACAGCGTTATCATCAGAAAGGGGTCAAATTAATGTCAACTTTGGTCTCTAAATTCATCTTGTTTATGGTGTTTATTCATTCTGTATTTAGTGTTTTTCATGCAAAAATCTGTTTCTAAGAGCATTTGGAAGCAATTACAGCTTTAACATCAGAAAGGGGTCGCAACTAACGTTTCTCATGTTTCTAATGCAGAATTTCGATCCTAAAAGACAGTTAAGTCAAACAACTTTATTCTCTAAATTCATTTAGTTTATTTGTTTATTCATCCTATTTGTAGTGTAAATAATGCAAAAATCTGTTTCTAAGAGCATTTGGGAAACAATTACAGTTTTAACATCAGAAAGGGGTCAAATTAACGTGTCCAATGTTTCTACTGCAGAATTTCGATCCTAAAAGACAGTATAATCAACCAATTTTAGAATTTATATTCAAGTACTTTTTGTTATTATACAGTACATGTTCTTCATATTTTTCCTGATATTAGTGTAAATAATGCAGAAATCTTTTTCTAAGAGCTTTTGGGAAGGAACTACAAATGTATCATCAGAAAGGGGTCAAATTAACGTCTCCAAAGTTTCTAATGCAGAATTTCAATCTTAAAAGACAGTAACATCAAACAACTTTATTCTCTAAATTCATTTAGTTAATGTGTTTATTCATTTTATTTGTAGTGTAAATAATGCAGAAATCTATTTCTAAGAGCTTTTGGGAAGGAACTACAGCTTTATCATCAGAAAGGGGTCAAATTAACGTCTCCATAGTTTCTAATGCAGAATTTCAATCTTAAAAGACAGTAACATCAAACAACTTTATTCTCTAAATTCATTTAGTTTATGTGTTTATTCATTTTATTTGTAGTGTAAATAATGCAGAAATCTGTTTCTAAGAGCTATTGGGAAGGAATTACAGCTTTACCATCACTAAGGGGCCACAAATAACGTTTCTAATATTTCTATTGTAGAATTCTGACTTTCTGAGAAGAAACCAGATCTTAACAAGATTACAGTGTCCGATATCATCTTATCTCAAGAAGAGAAAGTGCACAAGTAAAACGTCCCATCATTACCAAAGTGTTAAAAGAGAGTACAATTACACAACTTTGTTTTCTAAAATCATGTATTTTTGTGTTTATTCATCCTGTTTTTAGTGTAAATAATGCAGAAATCTGTTTCTAAGAGCTTTTGGAAAGGAATTACAGCTTTATCATCAATAATGGACCACAACTAACGTTTCTCACCGACTGATGTAGAAAATCAACATGTGCTGTCTACAGACACTGTTGTCTTTCATAGTTTCAATTTTATTGTTTTTATTGTAGAATTTTGATCTTCTGTGAAGAAAACACTTCTAAAACTAATGTAGTGTCTGAAATCAACTTATCTCAAGGAGAGTGAGGTCAAAACTAACGTGTTATCACTTACAAAGTGTAAATAGAAAGTAAAATCAAACAACTTTGGTCTCTAAATTGATGGTGTTTATTCATTCTGTATTTAGTGTTTTTCATGCAAGAATCTGTTTCTAAGAGCATTTGGAAGCAATTACAGCTTTAACATCAGAAAGGGGTCGCAACTAACGTTTCTAATGTTTCTAATGCAGAATTTCGATCCTAAAAGAAAGTAAACTCAAACAGTTTTAGAATTTATATTCAACTGTCTTTTGTTATTATACAGTATATGTTCTTCATATTCTTCCTGATTTTAGGGTTTACAATGCAGAAATTTGTTTCTAAGAGCTTTTGGGAAGGAACTACAGCTTTATCATCAGAAAGGGGTCAAATTATCGTCTCCAAACTTTCTAATGCAGAATTTCAATCTTAAAAGACAGTAACATCAAACAACTTTCTCTATTCTCTAAATTCATTTAGTTTATGTGTTCATTCATCCTATTTGTAGTGTAAATAATGCAGAAATCTGTTTCTAAGAGCATTTGAGTAGGAACTACAGCTTTATCATCAGAAAGGTACTACAACTAACGTTTCTCACCGATTGAAGTAGAAAATCAACATGTGCTGTATACAGACATTGTTGTCTTTCATAGTTTCAGTTTTATTGTTTCTATTGTAGAATTTTGATCTTCTGTGAAGAAAACACTTCTAAATCTATTGTAGTGTCTGAAATCAATTTATCTCAAGGAGAGAGAGATAAATAATACTTTCTGTCACTTTTTAATTGATGGATAATTGATGGATGATGGATGGTGACCTTTGACCTTTGATTAAAAATCTAATCTTTCAGGAGCAAAAGACACGTCCTTCTGTGTTTGCGTGAACCAATGGGAGGGTTAGCCAATGGGAAAATAGGTTAGGAGGAGCTTGCGTGCATCGAAAAAATAAATAAAAGCAGAATTTTTCTGGTCTGAAACATCAAACAAGATGAATCAGTTGAAGATGATCAGCCAGACGCCTGTGCCGCATTATCAAAACGCAACACAAGGGGGCGCACCCAAGAAACAGGTGTTGTATTTGACTCGGATCCTGACACCTCACCTTCAAAAGGAATGGCTTTTAGATAATGGAGGTGTGTGTGGATATGTGTTCAATTACGAAGTCAACGAACATTGCTTTTACCAGCTGGAGAAAGAAGAAACATTTGGACCCCTCACTCCAAAAGCAACACTTACATCAGTGGACTGGTCTGTGCTGAATCTGCTGGTGTCAAACAACCTCAGAGCAAATGAAGGAAAGGAACCTGCGACAAAAGACAAACAGACGCAAACGCTTGTGTGGGTTAAACAGGAATTTCCACTGGTGCTCACCCAGAAAAAAACTGTAACCTGCAGCATTTGGGAGACGAAAAGCTCGGGTTCCGGCAGATGGTTCTACCGTTCAAACCGTGAGGTGGTTGAAGGAAATGAACACTCGGCCGAATTTGTCTTGGAATATTTCAATACTGAATGTGGCGTGTTCCAGACGTCATTACGGCTGCCCCTCAAGGTGTGGATGAAAATGATGATTGAAAAAACAGAAAAACTGAAGGATCTCTTCCTAAGAAGTCAGACATCGAGAGACATTCTGATGATAAAAAAGACTCTGTTTACAGAAGACACCACCTCCTCCTCCTCTGACTCCACCCTGTAATTCATTCCGCTTAAAACAGGTACCCCTGCAACTTCAGACTCACACACTGAGAAAAAATCATGTCTGTTCCTCTTCTAATGCAACCAGAAAGCGCAGAATCATCTCCAATCCTGAGGAAAGCCATGTCTCTCCCTTGTATCCTGCGACCCGGGAGCCCGGATACCCTCGGGATCCTTGCAGCAGCAGCAGCATCACCCGTGGCTGAGAACCCTGCAGCACCATCCGAGGCCGAGACCCCTTTTACGCTACGACCAGTCGGTTTTAAATGGTATCACGATCCTAGCTGGTGGCGCAATTACTGAGAGGAGGGCAAGAATGCGACGATCCCTTCACCACCTCGCTGTCAGTTACCCCGTGGAGTCCCATGGATGTGATCCCAGAGGAGAATCCTGCAACAGTGACACAGGAGCTTGATACACCCCCACAGGAGCTTGATACAGCTCCTGAAGCAGCAGCACCATCTCACGCTGGGAGCCCTACCCTCGATACGACACCCCCATCTTCACCGTCTGGGAACCAACACCATCTCCCTCCCCTGACTGGCACTCTTCTTCTTCGGTATCCTCAACTCTAAGCGCCTCACCACCCCCCTCTCCCAAGAAAGAGGACAAACCTGACGGGGTGCTCTCTCACCTATTTCTGAACACGGTGATAGCCGCGGTGGTTCGCCTGTTTAGCAAGGTTCTGACCGTGTACAGATCTGAAATCTGTAACGGCTGTCAAATTGATCACCCGAGCCAGCTACAGCACGAATGTCTGTATGAGATGCCTGATTATTTCTTCCATCGGCACTATAATGAGTTGACGAAACGGCTTTGGACGGATCATTTCATCAAAACCATTCAACGGGCGCTTCAGGCACACCATATCCACGTGTCTGCATACAGAGTCCACGGTGCTTTCTAGGCCTTTCTTCATAACCTCAAAAAGACAAGACGCATTGGAGAGAAATTGGAGAAGATGTACAACACTCTGATTGGTCAAGACGAACAAAAGATTGAGCTGATGAACTATGTTATGGACTTTTGGAAGGGAATTGAGTGATTAAAAAAAGGGTAATTATTGCAGAAAACTTCTGAATTATGTAGAGGAACATGTAATCGTTAATCAATGTTTTAGATCAAGTGAATAAAAACAGAGTCACCCATGTTGCAGATAACAATGTGTTTTACTTTAAAAACGAAGTTGCAAGACTAGAAAAGATTTTGGATGTTGTTCGAAATGTCGAAAATTGGGATCAGCTAGTAAGTGTGAACGTAACAACCTACTCCATCCTGGAAAATTCCAGAATATGTAACCAGGAAAATCTCTTCCTCGGGACGATGCCTAAATATCTAGTGATAGCCATGGTGAGCCACAAAGCCTTCACAGGAAAAAGAGATCTGTCACCCTTCAATTTTATTCACAACAACGTTGAATACATGGCTCTGTGTCAGGACAGGAGATAGGTGACCGCTAAAGCTTTCCAACCTCAATTTAATCAGGGGTTATCCGTCAGAGAGTTTTACAATATGTTTATTGCTACAGGGAGACACTTGAAAGATTTACCTCTAAGCATCAACTGGGAGGAATTTCAGCGGGCCTACTCTTTGTTTGTTTTTAATCTCAACGCCCGCGAAGATGCCGACGCATTGTCAAGCATTTCCAACGGAAGTTTAAGACTGGAAATGAGATTCAGAGAACCGTTGCCCCATACTACCACTCTCATTGTTTACGCTTGTTACGAGTCTGTATTGGAGATTAATTCCAAACGACAGGTGCTTGTGGACTATTACTGAGACAATATGAACAATCACCAATTGGACGGGTTATCTTTTATCATATACAACTCTGAACTTTTTTTGGAATGATGTGTTTTTTAGAAGGAAGCCTTTCTTATCTCGCACAATACTGTGCACTTACCCCAGAAGGAGTTCAGACATAATTTAGACACTTGTCTTTTAGCAGGGTTTGGTCTGATTTTATCCGCCTCCAGCAAAATCCCTTGGTTTACATGACAACATCTGCAACTCTCCGAAGGGACGGCCCGTCAGAGGACAGGTGTCGTGCGCTTATGTACTTTTCTCTGCTTTCCTGATCTACAGCGTCGGACGGCTAACCCGAAGCTTCCTGTTTACCTTTCAGAAAAGTGTGCATATAGTCAACAAAAATAGAATCACTCCGTCTATCAAAGTGCCATACCTCAGTTATTTCAGCTATCCGATAGCCCATCTCCAAAGCCTTGTTAAATTTAGGAGTGACCCAGACACCGGTCAACGCCCTGTTATCATCGCTATGCCGACACGGACCCTCCTGCAAATTGAGCTTGGCGCATGCTCGAGTAACACAAGCTTACCCCCCGTCGTTCTATGGGGCAGGACTGGAAAGTGCAACTCTCTCGGGGGGTAGACCCTTGCCCTGATTAGCCCAAAGTAGTTTTGAGGTTCTTGGAAATCTTTATAGATTATTTCAGGGTGTCCGAGAGGATAGGGGAAGTTGATGTTACAGTAAGGATAGAGAGATGTCACATCTACATAAGAGATTGTCTCGTTCGACGCAGCGGTGTGTCTCAACTTTATAGCAGAGGTATGCCCTCCATACAATGCTTCGCTGGTTGACAACGGTTGTGGGGCATTATATTGTTTGAGAAACTCCTTCAACCCATGATGAGATTTCTTTAAATCCTCCACGTATGCTCACGCATGATGATGAGTTTTACCTTGTGCGTGGCTTCTAATTCACGTAATTTCTCCTCGCAGCGCATCTGCAACTCTCCGAAGGGACGGCCCGTCAGAGGACAGGTGTCGTGCGCTTGATAGCAAATTGAAAAACCGTGATAGAATCATCCTAGAAACTCATAGGCATATTTCACCCCAGCTATTTCAGCACACCGGTCTACAAAGAATCGCCCCAGCTGTTTTTCCCCATTATTTAAAGCATGTTGGATAGGGATGCTGCGGGTGTGTGACAACCACTCTAACCACTGGATACTGGCGTTTGAAAATGTTTTGAACTGACGCCTGTAGTCGTCTGGAGAGGGGATTGCTAATGTTTTCGGTGGTAGAAAGTTTGTCAGAAACACCTTCATGCATGCCGATGCGATGGTCGCACGGCTGAAGGGATCAACAGCGGTTTCAGCGATATACTGTTTTCTGAACAGCATGCAACCCTCAGCGAGAATGTCTACATCATTTTGACTATAGAGGCGAGCCTCTTTCATGAAGTTGAACGCGCCGCGTCGCACCGTCGCGTACCAGTCTGTTAGTTGCTCCGTTGTCATGGTCTCAATACCGTAAGACTGAGGGGGAGGGTATTCACCTGTATAACTCAAAAGGGCCTCTGAGCTGAAACCATGAGGAAAGTACCCCTTTATTTTATCACTGAAACCAAGCGCTTTTGGAAAATTAGCTAAACGCATGGTTAAAAAGGACAAAGAGTCAATGTATCTTTGTTTGTAATCGTTGTCGGTGATGCTCATTACTTTTGACCCTTGCATAATCAAAGAGGGCGTTAACCCCTGTTCGACCATGGCTTTGATAAGTAAGATAGCTGTCAAAACCTCGGGCATTGCGTGCTATAAACACAGCGTTTTTGTGCAAAGGTCATCTGAAATGCAGTAGAAACTCTTTGGCACAATTTGTACCCTGAGAGCTCCATGTTTTACCATCTAAGGTTCATGTACACACTAAAAACGGAACGTGAACACCGTTCTCAATAACGTAGGTTTCAAAATCATAAAACACCACTTTTTCATTGTGTTTTGTTTCAGGGGGTAAAGTTTGGATGTAGCACTGATGAACCTCTGTCTCAGAGTCAGAGATCAATTTCTCGCCACAAATTTTACATTTCGCAGTCTGACATTTGTGTTGTTTACCATTACCGTTCATAGCATAGTAGTACAGCCTTGCACATTTGGTAAATTTTTTGTACAAGGCATATGTTTGACTTCTCGATCTCTCTGTAGGTTCTTTGTGTTTGGCCAAACAGAAAGGCAAGCGACACGTTCTGTTGCATTGGTCACACACAACAGGTTGACATGGTCTCTGTGTACAACTGGGGTCAAAGCATACGGTGCAACGAGCTTTGCAAGTATGGCCTAACACAGTGTTGAAACCTGTAAAGCAGTGCTCACAAACATAAGGCGAACCTAGAAAGTCTTTGAGATTTTTAACCGCGTAGTAGTGATGTTGGAAGAGAAACAAAATCAGTGTTTTGCTCCATCTTGGGCTACCTGTCAAGAATTTGCGGAGAGCCCTGTCTTCCTCGGTTCTGTAAAACACTACAATTGTACAGTCCAACGCGGTTTCAAATTTTGGGATGTCGCTAAAGGATACAGCGGTCTGATCGTCTAACCATACTTCATTTTGAAGCTGTCTACCGCGTTCGAGGGCTTTTCTATCACTGATATCGGGATGTAACAGATGAGCCAGACAGATGGCAAAACATAGTTGATTCTCTCTGTTGTGGACGATGTACAGAAAACGTCTTTTTTTTTTTAATGATTTCACTGTCTAGCATTTTCCCAAGAAATCGTTTCCCCCCACCCCTAGGGTTCTGGATCACTTCTACAACAAGTTCTAGCTGACCAGCGGCCATAACGGCCCAGTTAGACTGCACAACACGGAGTAAGAGCCTTTCAAAGTCGGCTAGGCTGGGGAGCTCGTCAATAGATAAGACGACCGAGACGTTACTAGGGAGATTTTGCCCGCGCAGCTCTAACTGTACCGCGTCTCGAGGAGTCACATATGCTAATGCTTGCTGTAGCAACGCATCCGCTTGTTCTAACGTAGTGTTGTAATAAATGCAGTAATCCACTATTCCATCTGCGTTAAGAGGGGGTGGAAAGTTTAACAACTGTCTGATTTGATCATTTGAAATCCCTCGCTGGATCTCCTCTGGATAACCGGGCAGCCTCTAGAGAATGTTTAATGTTTTGACCGCCTGAGGTATCCCCGGTTGTGTCATGCAGTGGCTGTGATGATGGCGATAGCCCTTCTTGGAACTATTGATCCAATTCGCCCCACAGATCTAGCACGAGAAAAAAAGTTTTGATAAATATTCTGTGTAAGTTTTAGGTTAAAAATAAATAAAAAAATGTAGCAACTCACAGGGTAATACCACGTCCTCTGAAACCACATATGAGAAGTCAGTATCAGATGAGGTCTCAGATGTTGAGGTTGATGAGATCAGTTGATGACTCTGAAACATGTAAATTATAATCACGGTAGGAAATAAAAGTCTTTTAAATATTTCAGTATTAAAAATACATGATGTAGATGTTAATAATGCAGAAATCTGTTTCTAAGAGCTATTGGGAAGGAATTACAGCTTTACCATCACTAAGTGGCCACAAATAACGTTTCTAATGTTTCTATTGTAGAATTCTGACTTTCTGAGAAGAAACCAGATCTTAACAAGATTACAGTGTCTGACATCATCTTATCTCAAGAAGAGAAAGTGCAAAAGTAAAACGTGCCATCACTACCAAAGTGTTAAAAGAGAGTACAATTAAACAACTTTGTTTTCTAAAATCATGTATTTTTGTGTTTTTTCATCCTGTTTTTAGTGTAAATAATGCAGAAATATGTTTCTAAGAGCTTTTGGGAAGAAATTACAGCTTTACCATCACAAAGGGACCACAACAAATAACCAAATAATTGGGAAATTTACCATCTGTAAAAAATCTAATCTTTCAGGAGCAAAAGACACGTCCTTCTGTGTTGTATGTCTGGTGCAGAGTGAGGTGTGCATGAATTGGAAAGATGTGGGAGGGTAGGCGGAGTTTGAGTGAACCAATGGGAGGGTTAACCAATGGGAAAATATCGTAGAAAAGGTTTCAGTCGTAGTCATCTGGACACTGTTTTCAGAATCAAGATGTTTCGGCTCCCATCCGGAAGTCATTCTCAATTGTGAAAAAATTGGACGGGAACTGGAAATTTAAGCTAATCTGAGTTACATAAGCCCTGCCCTCAGGAGGGAATCTGCCTGAGTATCTGTTAATAGCTAGTTTCACCTGAAACTGACATAATAGTTTCAAGATGGCCCAGTGATCAGTAATCAGGCCTATTGTTCTCAGGCTGCATCTACTTCATCACTGTTAAGTGCCTGATTAGCATGTGATAGGCGTGACCAAGGTGATAATACACTCTGATAGACTTTGGGCAGATTAAATCTCAGACCACCAGTTCTGTTCAATGGGAAAATAGGTTAGGAGGAGCTTGCGTGCATCGAAAAAATAAATAAAAGCAGAATATTTCTGGTCTGAAACATCAAACAAGATGAATCAGTTGAAGATGATCAGCCAGACGCCTGACACCGCACCCAAGAAACAGGAGTTGTATTTGACTCGGATCCTGACACCTCCCCTCAGTGCGCTTCAGGAGGAATGGCTTTTAGAAAATGGAGGTGTGTGTGGATATGTGTTCAATTACGAAGTCAACGAACATTGCTTTTACCAGCTGGAGAAAGGAAAAACATTTGGACCCCTCACTCCAAAAGCAACACTTACATCAGTGGACTGGTCTGTGCTGAATCTGCTGGTGTCAAACAACCTCAGAGCAAATGAAGGAAAGGAACCTGGACAAAAGACAAACAGACGCAAACGCTTGTGCGGGTTAAACAGGAATTTCCACCGGTGCTCGCCCAGAAAAAAACTGTAACCTGCAGCATTTGGGAGACGAAAAGCTCGGGTTCCGGCAAATGGTTCTACCGTTCAAGCTATCAGGTGGTCAAAGGAGATGAACACTCAGACAAATTTGTTTTGGAATATTTCAATACCGAATGTGGCGTGTTCCAGACGTCATTACGGCTGCCCCTCAAGGTGTGGATGAAAATGTTGATTGAAAAAGCAGAAAAACTGAAGGATCTCTTCCTAAGAAGTCAGACATCGAGAGACATTCTGATGATAAAAAAGACTCTGTTTACAGAAGACACCACCCCCAACTCCTCCTCCTCCTCTGACTCCGCCCTGTAATTCATTCCACTTAAAATGGGTACCCCTGCAACTTCAGACTCACACACTAAGAAAAAATCACGTCTGTTCCTCTTCAAACGCAACCAGAAAGCGCAGAATCATCTCCGATTCTGAGAAAAGCCATGTCTCTCCCTTGTATCCTGTGTCCCGGGAGCCCGGATACCCTCAGGACCCCTGCAGCAGCAGCAGCATCATCTGAGGCTGAGACCCCTGCAGCACCATCCGAGGCCCTTTTACGCTACGACCATTCGGTTTTAAATGGTATCACGATCCTAGCTGGTGGCACAAGTACAGAGAGGAGGGCAGGAATGCGACGATCCCTTCACCACCTTGCTGTCAGTCTACCCCGTGGAGTCCCATGCATGTGATCCCAGAGGAGAACCCTGCAACAGCGACGCAGGAGCTTGATACAGCCCCGCAGGAGCTTGATACAGCTCCTGAAGCAGCAGCACCACCTCACGCTGGGAGCCCTACTCTCGATACGACACCCCCATCTTCACCGTCTGGGAACCAACACCATCTCCCTCCCCTGACTGGCACTCTTCTTCTTCGGTATCCTCAACTCTAAGCGCCTCACCACCCCCACTCCCAAGAAAGAGGACAAACCTGACGGGGTGCTCTCTCACCTATTTCTGAACACGGTGATAGCCGCGGTGGTTCGCCTGTTTAGCAAGGTTCTGACCGTGTACAGATCTGAAATCTGTAACGGCTGTCAAATTGATCACCCGAGCCAGCTACAGCACGAATGTCTGTATGAGATGCCTGATTATTTCTTCCATCGGCACTATAATGAGTTGACGAAACGGCTTTGGACGGATCGTTTCATCAGAGCCATTCAATGGGCGCTTCAGGCACACCATACATGTGTCTACATACAGAGTCCACCGTGCTTCCGAGGCCTTTCTTCATAACCTCAAAAAGACAAGACGCATCGGAGAGAAATTGGAGAAGATGTACAAAGCTCTGATCAGTCAAGACGAGAAAAAGACTGAGCTGATGAACTATGTTGCGGACTTTTGGAAGGGAATTGAGTGATTAAAAAAAAGGGTAATTATTGCAGAAAACTTCTGAATTATGTAGAGGAACGTGTAATCGTTAATCAGTTAATCAATGTTTTACATCAGGTGATTAAAAACAGTCACCCATGTTGCGGATAACAATGTTTTTTACTTTAGAGACGAAGTTGCAAGACTAGAAAAGATTTTGGATGTTGTTCGAAATGTTGAAAATTGGTAGTAAGTGACACATTGCTAGCAGTAAAATAGACGTTATGAGTTATTGTGAACAAAACATGTATCTGAATACCTGGACTGAATTGAGAACATTACACGATGATATTTACCATATGTGTGGAATCAATGTGTTGAAGTTAACCTCTACGTGTCACAGCAACGCTAATGAGTGCCAAACCGCCTCCTTCCAACATTACAGAGGGGGGCACTCTCAGCACTGCAGAGGAACTGCCCAAGAAGTGCCCACCGGTTTAGAGGGTAAGAAGAAAGAGGAAAGGCATGTCCAGAATGCACTCTCAGCCTATGGTTATCCTACTTGGGCTATCAACAAAGTTAAGAGCCAAAAAACAGGACAAAAGTGTAACAGAACCATGAAGGAACAGTGTCTCCATTCCTTATGTTCCTTATGGACTGTCTGAAAAACTACAAAGGATCTTTAGACAGCACGATGTTCTTGTTTTCTTTAAACCAGGCAACACTTTAAGACAGAAACTCGTTCACCCTAAGGACAATTTACACACAAAAACAGAGCAATGTAGTCTACTCCATTAAGTGCAGTGAGGAAAACTGCAAAGAACGGTACATAGGTGAGACCAAACAGCCACTTCACAAAAGACTTTATCAGCACAGATGGCACACTAACTCAGGATTACAGAGCGCCGTGCATTTGCATCTAAAAGCATGAAATGGGGAAAAAAGTCAACATAGAAAAATTAACTCCGATATTTATTTAGGGTTTAGCTCCATTCAAAAGAGATTTGATTTTCAGGCTGGAGGTTAATTTCATTTACGCTTTTACCCCCCTCTGGGGGTTAACCAGGGAGAATGGGTTATTTTCAATCAAAGGATGGCTCCATATCCGGCTGATATATAGGGAGGATTTTATCACATGTATTGTTATAGTGATGTGGTATGACATCAACTGGTTGGTGACGCTTACGCTCCGCTCTTGAGAACGATCGCTGTAGAAGGGACGTACAGGGACGTCATCACGCAGTATTTTAATCCACCCTGCTACCTACCGGTGGTTAAGCAACACATCGAAAATATCCACATTGAGATAAAGACGGATCAAAATAAACCTGAAAATTTTACCTTTGGGAAGACTATCGTGAAACTCCATTTTAGACCTTCCAAAAAAAATCCTCTGTGACAAAAACAAAATAATGCATCAGAGACTAGATCCTCACCGTTTTGTGAGTTATTATGAGAATCAAGTAGGGGGCGCTCTCCCTGGTTTTTACGGGGTGCCTGTTATGTACGGGAGAGGAATCGGTTCGATTTTGCCTCGGAGGTGATAAGCCACGTGGTTAGTAGAATAGGGGATCGATCGGCTGAAGGGGCTCAAGAAGGATCCGGCGGTATGATGGTTTTAGCCAGATGACTGAGGAAGAGACCTCCCGGGCAGCAAGTAAAAGAGCGTAGGTCAAAAAAGAGAAAATCAGTAGGGAGAAGTAAGTCCAAAGGAAAGCTTTTACATCACAAATCGGCCAAATGCACTATGGGGGAGCTGGATTTATTTTCAGCATCAGCAACCCTGTCTATCGAAGAAAAGCTCTACACAGAAGTCCTGCCTTTGTCAGCCATTACTGACGGAGGTCCTATTGATTTTTTTATCCCCGGAGATGGGGAAAAATACTTGGATCTGAATGATACTTTGATTCATCTTCGTGTGAAAATTACCAACGCCGACGGATCAAACCTAGCCGCCAACGCAGCAGTGGGTCTCATCAATTATCCTCTGAATACAATTTTTAACCAATGCAAGGTTATTCTGGGGGATAGGTTAATTTCACAATCCAGCACAACTCACCCTTACAGAGCGAAGATAGAGACCCTCCTCAACTATTCAGACGATATGCTAAAAAGGTCAGTTCACTGCCGGGTTATTTTACAAAGACACGGCCGGTGCTATAGACTCTAGTACCAAATAACAGTCAAAACAGGGGGTTAAATCAGAGAGCTCAGTTCACCTCGGAATCTAAAGAGCTTCACCTGTTAGGTCCTCTTCACGCAGACATATTTTTCTGCGAGAGATTTCACCCCAGCTATTTCAGCATACCCGTCTACAAAGAATCACCCCAATTGTTTTTCCCCCTTATTTAAAGCATGTTGATGCCGCAGTTGTGTGACAACCACTCTAACCACTGGATACCGGCGTTTGAAAATGTTTTGAACTAATGCCTGTAGTCGTCCGGAGAGGGGATTGCTAATGTTTTCGGTGGTAGAAAGTTTGTCAGAAACACCTTCATGCATGCTGACGCGATGGTCGCACAGCTGAAGGGATCAATGGCGGTTTCAGCGATATACTGTTGTCTGAACAGCATGCAACCCTCAGCGAGAATGTCTACATCATTTTGACAATAGAGGCGAGCCTCTTTCATGAAGTTGAATGTGCCGTGTCGCACCGTCGCGTACCAACTGTAAAAGTCTGTTAGTTGCTCCGTTGTCATGGTCTCAATACCGTAAGACTGAGGGGGAGGGTACTCACCTGTATAACTCAAATGGGCCTCTGAGCTGAAACCATGAGGAAAGTACCCCTTTATTTTATCACTGAAACCAAGCGCTTTTGGAAAATTAGCTAAACGCATGGTTAAAAAGGATAAAGAGTCAATGTATCTTTGTTTGTAATCGTTGTCGGTGACGCTAATTACTTTTGACCCTTGCATAATCAAAGAGGGCTTAATCCCCTGTTCGAACATGGCTTTGATAAGGAGATAGCTGTCAACCTCGGGCATTGTGTGCTATAAACACAGCGTTTTTGGGCAAAGGTCGTCTGAAATGCAGTAGAAACTCTTTCGCACAATCTGTACCCTGAGAGCTCCGTGTTTTACCATCTAAGATTCGTGTACACACTAAAAACGGAAAATGAACGCCGTTCTTGTTAACGTAGGTTTCAAAATCATGAAACACCACTTTTTCATTGTGTTTTGTTTCAGGGGGTAAAGTTTGGATGTAGCACTGATGAACCTCTGTCTCAGAGTGAGAGATCAATTTCCCGCCACAAATTTTACATTTCGCAGTCTGACATTTGTGTTGTTTACCATTACCGTTCATAGCATAGTAGTACAGCCTTGCACATTTGGTACATTTTTTGTACAAGGCATATGTTTGACTTCTCAAACTCTCTGTAGGTTCTTTGTGTTTGGCCAAACAGAAAGGCGAGCGACACGTTCTGTTGCATTGGTCACACACAACAGGTTGACATGGTCTCTGTGTACAATTGGGGTCAAAGCATATGGTGCAACGAGCGTTGCAAGTATGGCCTAACACAAGTCTGTTTCTAAGAGCATTTCGGTAGGAACTACAGCTTTATCATCAGAAAGGGGTCAATTAACGTGTCCAATGTTTCTAATGCGGAACTACAGCTTTATCATCAGAAAGGGTTCAAATTAAAGTCTCCAATGTTTCTAATGCAGCACTTCGATCTTAAAAGACAGTAACGTCAAACAACCTTGTTCTCTAAATTAATCTAGTTTTTCTGTTTATCCATCCTGTTTATAGTGTAAATAATGCAGAAATATGTTTCTAAGAGATTTTGGAAAGGAATTACAGCTTTATCATCACTAAGAGACTACAACTAACGTTTCTCATCGACTGTTGTCTGTCAGAGTTCAGTTTCTATTCTAGAATTTTGATCTTCTGTGAAGAAAACACTAAACACTAAAACTAATGTAGTGCTAATTTAGAATTTACATTCAACTATCTTTTGTTATTATAGAATTTTATAAGTTACAATTTAATTGAAGATTTATCTGAAGTATCTTATCTATGTACATTATAAGTCAAACTTAATCTAATTGTATTCTATCATGTAATTATGTCTGAATGTTAGAATTACTTACATGAATATAGATTCAAAATTATGTCTAAATTTCAATTGTTAGCTATCATAAGTCTAAACTTATAAGTGTTAATTATCTTCTAATGTAACTATTACTATAGCTACTAAATTTCATAAGAATGAGATTACATCAATTAATTATAATATATTCTATAAATGTAAATATGATTTAAGCTTTAATCTTAAGAAGTTTTAAGAACTTCTATCTAAAAATAGTAATAATAATGTTTTAGATATACAGTTAGATTATCATCGATGTGTATACAGTTCTAATAGTCTATGTGATCTTATCTATAGTAAACTATTTCTAAGATTAATGCAATGTTCTATATATATTATGATTATCATTTTAGAAGTTATAGATACTTATAAACTCTTATTATGTAATAAATTGTAGCTTTTAATAGAATTTTAGAAATATTTAGAAGTTTAATAAGCTTTAATCATACTTACGTAATTACTTATATAGTAAATTCATCTTATGCATAGACTAGTCTTAAAGAATCTAATACATACTGTTAATTACTAGATAGAATCTTCTAAATTTGATAATTATTATTGAAACAGTTTCTCATAAGTAAAATACTGTTAACATTCTCTAGTATAAGATCGTAAATGTTTCTAAATACTATTCAGAATTTGTCTATAGATAGATACTAATAGTACTAAACAGTTATGTATCGAAGTACATACTGATCAAGGAATCAATATATACTAATATTACTTCGAATTTAATGTTGAATACTGTATATGACTAGATATAATGTTAGTACAATAAGATCACTAATTTCAGATATGCAGATTATCATTACGTAAGATAATACTAGTTGATCAGTAGAATCTCTGGTTAAGATCTTATAGAATGATAAAATGATTAAAACTAATGTAGTGTTGGAAATAAATTTATGCTGTTTTCTAAGAGCATTTGGGTAGGAAGTACTGCTGTAACATCAGAAACGGGGTCAAATTAACGTGTCCAATGTTTCTAATGCAGAATTTCGATCTTAAAAGAAAGTAAACTCAAACAAATTTAGAATATATATTCAACTATTTTTTGTTATTATACAGTAATTTTTGTCCACAATCTTCCTGATTTTAGCGTTTATAATGTAGAAGTCTGTTTCTAAGAGCATTTCGGTAGGAACTACAGCTTTATCATCAGAAAGGGTTGAAATTAACGTCTCCAATGTTTCTAATGCAGCATTCGATATTAAAAGACAGTAACGTCACACAAATTTGTTCTCTAAATTCATCTAGTTTATGCGTTTATTCATCCTATTTATAGTGTAAATAATGCAGAAATCTGTTTCTAAGAGCTTTTGGGAAATGATTACAGCTTTATCATCACTAAGGGACCACAACTAACGTTTCTCACCGACTGAAGTAGAAAATCAACATGTGCTGTCTACAGACAATGTTGTCTTTCAGAGTATATAGTTTTATTGTTTCTATTGTAGAATTTTGATCTTCTGTGAAGTAAACACTTCTAAAACTAATGTAGTGTTTGAAATTAAATTTATGCTGTTTCTAAGAGCATTTGGGTAGGAAGTACAGCTTTATCATCAGAAAGGGTTCAAATTAACGTGTCCAATGTTTCTAATGCAGAATTTCGATCTTAAAAGAAAGTAAACTCAAACTATTTTAGAATTTATATTCAACTATTTTTGTTATTATACTGTACATGTTATCCACAATCTTTCTGTATTTAGCGTTTATAATGTAGAAGTCTGTTTCTAAGAGCATTTCGGTAGGAACTACAGCTTTATCATCAGAAAGGGTTCAAATTAACGTCTCCAATGTTTCTAATGCAGCATTTCGATCTTAAAAGACATTAACGTCAAACAAATTTGTTCTCTAAATTCATCTAGGTTATGTGTTTATTCATCCTATTTATAGTGTAAACATAGCAGAAATCTGTTTCTAAGAGGTTTTGGGAAGGAATTACAGCTTTATCATCACTGAGGACCACAACTAACGTTTCTCACCGACTGAAGTAGAAAATCAACATGTGTCTATACAGACAATGTTGTCTGTCAGAGTTAAGTTTTATTGGTTCTATTGTAGAATTTTGATCTGTGAAGAAAACACGTCTAAAACTAAGGTAGTATCTGAAGCAACTTGTGCTGTTTCTAAGAGCATTTCGGTGGGAACTACAGCTCTACAGCTAGAAAGGGTTCAAATTAACGTCTCCAATGTTTCTAATGCAGCATTTCGATCTTAAAAGACAGTAACGTCACACAAATTTCTTTTCTAAACTCATCTAGGTTATGTGTTTAAATGAACTGGTTCTAATGCAGAAATGGGTCAATTAACGTGACCAATGTTTCTAATGCGGAACTACAGCTTTATCATCAGAAAGGGTTCAAATTAACGTCTCCAATGTTTCTAATGCAGCATTTCGATCTTAAAAGATATTAACGTCACACAAATTTGTTCTCTAAATTCATCTAGTTTATGCATTTGATCTGTGAAGAAAATACGTCTAAAACTAAGGTAGTATCTGAAGCAACTTGTGCTGTTTCTAAGAGCATTTGGGAAGCAGCTTTAACATCAGAAAGGGGTCAAATTAACATGTCTCTAATACAGAATTTCAATCTTAAAAGAAAGGAAACTCAAACAAATTTAGAATTTACATTCAACTATCTTTTGTTATTATACAGTACATTTTCTCCACAATCTTCCTGACTTTAGCGATTATAATGTAAAAGTCTGTTTCTAAGAGCATTTCGGTAGGAACTACAGCTTTATCATCAGAAAGGGGTCAGTTAACGTGTCCAATGTTTCTAATGCAGCATTTCGATCTTAAAAGAGATTAACGTCACACAAATTTGTTCTCTAAATTCATCTAGTTTATGCGTTTATTCATCCTATTTATAGTGTAAATAATGCAGAAATCTGTTTCTAAGAGCTTTTGGGAAATGATTACAGCTTTATCATCACTAAGGGACCACAACTAACGTTTCTCACCGACTGAAGTAGAAAATCAACATGTGCTGTCTACAGACAATGTTTGTCTTTCAGAGTTTAGTTTTATTGTTTCTATTGTAGAATTTTGATCTTCTGTGAAGAAAACACTTCTAAAACTAATGTAGTGTTGGAAATAAATTTATGCTGTTTCTAAGAGCATTTGGGTAGGAAGTACAGCTTTATCATCAAAAAGGGTTTAAATGAACTGGTTCTAATCCAGAAATGGGTCAATTAACGTGACCAATGTTTCTAATGCGGAACTACAGCTTTATCATCAGAAAGGGTTCAAATTAACGTCTCCAATGTTTCTAATGCAGAATTTCGATCTTAAAAGAAAGTAACAAACAACTTTGTTCCCTAAACTCTTCTAGGTTATGTGTTTATTCATCTTATTTATAGTTTAAATATAGCAGAAATCTGTTTCTAAGAGGTTTTGGGAAGGAATTACAGCTTTATCATCACTGAGGGACCACAACTAACGTTTCTCACCGACTGAAGTAGAAAATCAACATGTGCTGTCTACAGATAATTTTGTCTGTCAGAGTTAAGTTTTATTGTTTCTATTGTAGAATATTGATCTTCTGTGAAGAAAACACTTCTAAAACTAATGTAGTGTTGGAAATAAATTTATGCTGTTTTCTAAGAGCATTTGGGTAGGAAGTACTGCTGTAACATCAGAAACGGGGTCAAATTAACGTGTCCAATGTTTCTAATGCAGAATTTCGATCTTAAAAGAAAGTAAACTCAAACTATTTTAGAATTTATATTCAACTATTTTTTGTTATTATACTGTACATGTTATCCACAATCTTTCTGTATTTAGCGTTTATAATGTAGAAGTCTGTTTCTAAGAGCATTTCGGTAGGAACTACAGCTTTATCATCAGAAAGGGTTCAAATTAACGTCTCCAATGTTTCTAATGCAGCATTTCGATCTTAAAAGACATTAACGTCAAACAAATTTGTTCTCTAAATTCATCTAGGTTATGTGTTTATTCATCCTATTTATAGTGTAAACATAGCAGAAATCTGTTTCTAAGAGGTTTTGGGAAGGAATTACAGCTTTATCATCACTGAGGACCACAACTAACGTTTCTCACCGACTGAAGTAGAAAATCAACATGTGTCTATACAGACAATGTTGTCTGTCAGAGATTAAGTTTTTTGATTGGTTCTATTGTAGAATTTTGATCTGTGAAGAAAACACGTCTAAAACTAAGGTAGTATCTGAAGCAACTTGTGCTGTTTCTAAGAGCATTTCGGTAGGAACTACATCTTTATCATCAGAAAGGGTTGAAATTAACGTCTCCAATGTTTCTAATGCAGCATTCGATATTAAAAGACAGTAACGTCACACAAATTTGTTCTCTAAATTCATCTAGTTTATGCGTTTATTCATCCTATTTATAGTGTAAATAATGCAGAAATCTGTTTCTAAGAGCTTTTGGGAAATGATTACAGCTTTATCATCACTAAGGGACCACAACTAACGTTTCTCACCGACTGAAGTAGAAAATCAACATGTGCTGTCTACAGACAATGTTGTCTTTCAGAGTATAGTTTTATTGTTTCTATTGTAGAATTTTGATCTTCTGTGAAGTAAACACTTCTAAAACTAATGTAGTGTTTGAAATTAAATTTATGCTGTTTCTAAGAGCATTTGGGTAGGAAGTACAGCTTTATCATCAGAAAGGGTTCAAATTAACGTGTCCAATGTTTCTAATGCAGAATTTCGATCTTAAAAGAAAGTAAACTCAAACTATTTTAGAATTTATATTCAACTATTTTTTGTTATTATACTGTACATGTTATCCACAATCTTTCTGTATTTAGCGTTTATAATGTAGAAGTCTGTTTCTAAGAGCATTTCGGTAGGAACTACAGCTTTATCATCAGAAAGGGTTCAAATTAACGTCTCCAATGTTTCTAATGCAGCATTTCGATCTTAAAAGACATTAACGTCAAACAAATTTGTTCTCTAAATTCATCTAGGTTATGTGTTTATTCATCCTATTTATAGTGTAAACATAGCAGAAATCTGTTTCTAAGAGGTTTTGGGAAGGAATTACAGCTTTATCATCACTGAGGGACCACAACTAACGTTTCTCACCGACTGAAGTAGAAAATCAACATGTGTCTATACAGACAATGTTGTCTGTCAGAGTTAAGTTTTATTGGTTCTATTGTAGAATTTTGATCTGTGAAGAAAACACGTCTAAAACTAAGGTAGTATCTGAAGCAACTTGTGCTGTTTCTAAGAGCATTTCGGTGGGAACTACAGCTCTACAGCTAGAAAGGGTTCAAATTAACGTCTCCAATGTTTCTAATGCAGCATTTCGATCTTAAAAGACAGTAACGTCACACAAATTTCTTTTCTAAACTCATCTAGGTTATGTGTTTAAATGAACTGGTTCTAATGCAGAAATGGGTCAATTAACGTGACCAATGTTTCTAATGCGGAACTACAGCTTTATCATCAGAAAGGGTTCAAATTAACGTCTCCAATGTTTCTAATGCAGCATTTCGATCTTAAAAGATATTAACGTCACACAAATTTGTTCTCTAAATTCATCTAGTTTATGCATTTGATCTGTGAAGAAAATACGTCTAAAAACTAAGGTAGTATCTGAAGCAACTTGTGCTGTTTCTAAGAGCATTTGGGAAGCAGCTTTAACATCAGAAAGGGGTCAAATTAACATGTCTCTAATACAGAATTTCAATCTTAAAAGAAAGGAAACTCAAACAAATTTAGAATTTACATTCAACTATCTTTTGTTATTATACAGTACATTTTCTCCACAATCTTCCTGACTTTAGCGATTATAATGTAAAAGTCTGTTTCTAAGAGCATTTCGGTAGGAACTACAGCTTTATCATCAGAAAGGGGTCAGTTAACGTGTCCAATGTTTCTAATGCGGAACTACAGCTTTATCATCAGAAAGGGTTCAAATTAACGTCTCCAATGTTTCTAATGCAGCATTCGATATTAAAAGACAGTAACGTCACACAAATTTGTTCTCTAAATTCATCTAGTTTATGCGTTTATTCATCCTATTTATAGTGTAAATAATGCAGAAATCTGTTTCTAAGAGCTTTTGGGAAATGATTACAGCTTTATCATCACTAAGGGACCACAACTAACGTTTCTCACCGACTGAAGTAGAAAATCAACATGTGCTGTCTACAGACAATGTTGTCTTTCAGAGTATAGTTTTATTGTTTCTATTGTAGAATTTTGATCTTCTGTGAAGTAAACACTTCTAAAACTAATGTAGTGTTTGAAATTAAATTTATGCTGTTTCTAAGAGCATTTGGGTAGGAAGTACAGCTTTATCATCAGAAAGGGTTCAAATTAACGTGTCCAATGTTTCTAATGCAGAATTTCGATCTTAAAAGAAAGTAAACTCAAACTATTTTAGAATTTATATTCAACTATTTTTGTTATTATACTGTACATGTTATCCACAATCTTTCTGTATTTAGCGTTTATAATGTAGAAGTCTGTTTCTAAGAGCATTTCGGTAGGAACTACAGCTTTATCATCAGAAAGGGTTCAAATTAACGTCTCCAATGTTTCTAATGCAGCATTTCGATCTTAAAAGACAGTAACGTCACACAAATTTCTTTTCTAAACTCATCTAGGTTATGTGTTTAAATGAACTGGTTCTAATGCAGAAATGGGTCAATTAACGTGACCAATGTTTCTAATGCGGAACTACAGCTTTATCATCAGAAAGGGTTCAAATTAACGTCTCCAATGTTTCTAATGCAGCATTTCGATCTTAAAAGATATTAACGTCACACAAATTTGTTCTCTAAATTCATCTAGTTTATGCATTTGATCTGTGAAGAAAATACGTCTAAAACTAAGGTAGTATCTGAAGCAACTTGTGCTGTTTCTAAGAGCATTTGGGAAGCAGCTTTAACATCAGAAAGGGGTCAAATTAACATGTCTCTAATACAGAATTTCAATCTTAAAAGAAAGGAAACTCAAACAAATTTAGAATTTACATTCAACTATCTTTTGTTATTATACAGTACATTTTCTCCACAATCTTCCTGACTTTAGCGATTATAATGTAAAAGTCTGTTTCTAAGAGCATTTCGGTAGGAACTACAGCTTTATCATCAGAAAGGGGTCAGTTAACGTGTCCAATGTTTCTAATGCGGAACTACAGCTTTATCATCAGAAAGGGTTCAAATTAACGTCTCCAATGTTTCTAATGCAGCATTCGATATTAAAAGACAGTAACGTCACACAAATTTGTTCTCTAAATTCATCTAGTTTATGCGTTTATTCATCCTATTTATAGTGTAAATAATGCAGAAATCTGTTTCTAAGAGCTTTTGGGAAATGATTACAGCTTTATCATCACTAAGGGACCACAACTAACGTTTCTCACCGACTGAAGTAGAAAATCAACATGCGCTGTCTACAGACAATGTTGTCTTTCAGAGTATAGTTTTATTGTTTCTATTGTAGAATTTTGATCTTCTGTGAAGTAAACACTTCTAAAACTAATGTAGTGTTTGAAATTAAATTTATGCTGTTTCTAAGAGCATTTGGGTAGGAAGTACAGCTTTATCATCAGAAAGGGTTCAAATTAACGTGTCCAATGTTTCTAATGCAGAATTTCGATCTTAAAAGAAAGTAAACTCAAACTATTTTAGAATTTATATTCAACTATTTTTTGTTATTATACTGTACATGTTATCCACAATCTTTCTGTATTTAGCGTTTATAATGTAGAAGTCTGTTTCTAAGAGCATTTCGGTAGGAACTACAGCTTTATCATCAGAAAGGGTTCAAATTAACGTCTCCAATGTTTCTAATGCAGCATTTCGATCTTAAAAGACATTAACGTCAAACAAATTTGTTCTCTAAATTCATCTAGGTTATGTGTTTATTCATCCTATTTATAGTGTAAACATAGCAGAAATCTGTTTCTAAGAGGTTTTGGGAAGGAATTACAGCTTTATCATCACTGAGGGACCACAACTAACGTTTCTCACCGACTGAAGTAGAAAATCAACATGTGTCTATACACAGACAATGTTGTCTGTCAGAGTTAAGTTTTATTGGTTCTATTGTAGAATTTTGATCTGTGAAGAAAACACGTCTAAAACTAAGGTAGTATCTGAAAACTTGTGCTGTTTCTAAGAGCATTTCGGTGGGAACTACAGCTCTACAGCTAGAAAGGGTTCAAATTAACGTCTCCAATGTTTCTAATGCAGCATTTCGATCTTAAAAGACAGTAACGTCACACAAATTTCTTTTCTAAACTCATCTAGGTTATGTGTTTAAATGAACTGGTTCTAATGCAGAAATGGGTCAATTAACGTGACCAATGTTTCTAATGCGGAACTACAGCTTTATCATCAGAAAGGGTTCAAATTAACGTCTCCAATGTTTCTAATGCAGCATTTCGATCTTAAAAGATATTAACGTCACACAAATTTGTTCTCTAAATTCATCTAGTTTATGCATTTGATCTGTGAAGAAAATACGTCTAAAACTAAGGTAGTATCTGAAGCAACTTGTGCTGTTTCTAAGAGCATTTGGGAAGCAGCTTTAACATCAGAAAGGGGTCAAATTAACATGTCTCTAATACAGAATTTCAATCTTAAAAGAAAGGAAACTCAAACAAATTTAGAATTTACATTCAACTATCTTTTGTTATTATACAGTACATTTTCTCCACAATCTTCCTGACTTTAGCGATTATAATGTAAAAGTCTGTTTCTAAGAGCATTTCGGTAGGAACTACAGCTTTATCATCAGAAAGGGGTCAGTTAACGTGTCCAATGTTTCTAATGCGGAACTACAGCTTTATCATCAGAAAGGGTTCAAATTAACGTCTCCAATGTTTCTAATGCAGCATTTCGATCTTAAAAGATATTAACGTCACACAAATTTGTTCTCTAAATTCATCTAGTTTATGCATTTGATCTGTGAAGAAAATACGTCTAAAACTAAGGTAGTATCTGAAGCAACTTGTGCTGTTTCTAAGAGCATTTGGGAAGCAGCTTTAACATCAGAAAGGGGTCAAATTAACATGTCTCTAATACAGAATTTCAATCTTAAAAGAAAGGAAACTCAAACAAATTTAGAATTTACATTCAACTATCTTTTGTTATTATACAGTACATTTTCTCCACAATCTTCCTGACTTTAGCGATTATAATGTAAAAGTCTGTTTCTAAGAGCATTTCGGTAGGAACTACAGCTTTATCATCAGAAAGGGGTCAGTTAACGTGTCCAATGTTTCTAATGCGGAACTACAGCTTTATCATCAGAAAGGGTTCAAATTAACGTCTCCAATGTTTCTAATGCAGCATTCGATATTAAAAGACAGTAACGTCAAACAAATTTGTTCTCTAAATTCATCTAGTTTATTTGTTTATTCATCCTATTTATAGTGTAAATAATGCAGAAATCTGTTTCTAAGAGCTTTTGGGAAATAATTACAGCTTTATCATCACTAAGGGACCACAACTAACGTTTCTCACCGACTGAAGTAGAAAATCAACATGTGCTGTCTACAGACAATGTTGTCTTTCAGAGTTTAGTTTTATTGTTTCTATTGTAGAATTTTGATCTTCTGTGAAGAAAACACTTCTAAAACTAATGTAGTGTTTGAAATAAATTTATCCTGTTTCTAAGAGCATTTGGGTAGGAAGTACAGCTTTATCATCAGAAAGGGTTCAAATTAACGTCTCCAATGTTTCTAAGGCAGAATTTCAATCTTAAAAGACAGTAAACTCAAACAATTTTAGAATTTATATTCAACTATTTTTTGTTATTATACTGTACATGTTATCCACAATCTTTCTGAATTTAGCGTTTATAATGTAGAAGTCTGTTTCTAAGAGCATTTCGGTAGGAACTACAGCTTTATCATCAGAAAGGGTTCAAATTAACGTGTCCAATGTTTCTAATGCAGCATTTCGATATTAAAAGACAGTAACGTCACACAAATTTGTTCTGTAAATTCATCTAGTTTATGCGTTTATTCATCCTATTTATAGTGTAAATAATGCAGAAATCTGTTTCTAAGAGCTTTTGGGAAGGAATTACAGCTTTATCATCACTGAGGGACCACAACTAACGTTTCTCAGCGACTGAAGTAGAAAATCAACATGTGTCTATACAGACAATGTTGTCTTTCAGAGTTAAGTTTTATTGGTTCTATTGTAGAATTTTGATCTGTGAAGAAAACACGTCTAAAACTAAGGTAGTATCTGAAGCAACTTGTGCTGTTTCTAAGAGCATTTCGGTGGGAACTACAGCTTTATCATCAGAAAGGGTTCAAATTAACGTCTCCAATGTTTCTAATGCAGCATTTCGATCATAAAAGACATTAACGTCAAACAAATTTCTTTTCTAAACTCATCTAGGTTATGTGTTTAAATGAACTGGTTCTAATGCAGAAATGGGTCAATTAACGTGACCAATGTTTCTAATGCGGAACTACAGCTTTATCATCAGAAAGGGTTCAAATTAACGTCTCCAATGTTTCTAATGCAGCATTTCGATCTTAAAAGATATTAACGTCACACAAATTTGTTCTCTAAATTCATCTAGTTTATGCATTTGATCTGTGAAGAAAATACGTCTAAAACTAAGGTAGTATCTGAAGCAACTTGTGCTGTTTCTAAGAGCATTTGGGAAGCAGCTTTAACATCAGAAAGGGGTCAAATTAACATGTCTCTAATACAGAATTTCAATCTTAAAAGAAAGGAAACTCAAACAAATTTAGAATTTACATTCAACTATCTTTTGTTATTATACAGTACATTTTCTCCACAATCTTCCTGACTTTAGCGATTATAATGTAAAAGTCTGTTTCTAAGAGCATTTCGGTAGGAACTACAGCTTTATCATCAGAAAGGGGTCAGTTAACGTGTCCAATGTTTCTAATGCGGAACTACAGCTTTATCATCAGAAAGGGTTCAAATTAACGTCTCCAATGTTTCTAATGCAGCATTCGATATTAAAAGACAGTAACGTCACACAAATTTGTTCTCTAAATTCATCTAGTTTATGCGTTTATTCATCCTATTTATAGTGTAAATAATGCAGAAATCTGTTTCTAAGAGCTTTTGGGAAATGATTACAGCTTTATCATCACTAAGGGACCACAACTAACGTTTCTCACCGACTGAAGTAGAAAATCAACATGTGCTGTCTACAGACAATGTTTGTCTTTCAGAGTTTAGTTTTATTGTTTCTATTGTAGAATTTTGATCTTCTGTGAAGAAAACACTTCTAAAACTAATGTAGTGTTTGAAATAAATTTATCCTGTTTCTAAGAGCATTTGGGTAGGAAGTACAGCTTTATCATCAGAAAGGGTTTAAATGAACTGGTTCTAATGCAGAAATGGGTCAATTAACGTGACCAATGTTTCTAATGCGGAACTACGGCTTTATCATCAGAAAGGGTTCAAATTAACGTCTCCAATGTTTCTAAGGCAGAATTTCAATCTTAAAAGACAGTAACATCAAACAACTTTGTTCTCCAAACTCATCTAGGTTATGTGTTTATTCATCCTATTTATAGTGTAAATATAGCAGAAATCTGTTTCTAAGAGGTTTTGGGAAGGAATTACAGCTTTATCATCACTGAGGGACCACAACTAACGTTTCTCACCGACTGAAGTAGAAAATCAACATGTGCTGTCTACAGACAATGTTGTCTGTCAGAGTTATGTTTTATTGTTTCTATTGTAGAATTTTGATCTTCTGTGAAGAAAACACTTCTAAAACTAATGTAGTGTTGGAAATAAATTTATGCTGTTTTTCTAAGAGCATTTGGGTAGGAAGTACTGCTGTAACATCAGAAACGGGGTCAAATTAACGTGTCCAATGTTTCTAATGCAGAATTTCGATCTTAAAAGTAAGTAAACTCAAACAAATTTAGAATATATATTCAACTATTTTTTGTTATTATACAGTAATTTTTGTCCACAATCTTCCTGATTTTAGCGTTTATAATGTAGAAGTCTGTTTCTAAGAGCATTTCGGTAGGAACTACAGCTTTATCATCAGAAAGGGTTCAAATTAACGTCTCCAATGTTTCTAATGCAGCATTCGATATTAAAAGACAGTAACGTCACACAAATTTGTTCTCTAAATTCATCTAGTTTATGCGTTTATTCATCCTATTTATAGTGTAAATAATGCAGAAATCTGTTTCTAAGAGCTTTTGGGAAATGATTACAGCTTTATCATCACTAAGGGACCACAACTAACGTTTCTCACCGACTGAAGTAGAAAATCAACATGTGCTGTCTACAGACAATGTTTGTCTTTCAGAGTTTAGTTTTATTGTTTCTATTGTAGAATTTTGATCTTCTGTGAAGTAAACACTTCTAAAACTAATGTAGTGTTTGAAATTAAATTTATGCTGTTTCTAAGAGCATTTGGGTAGGAAGTACAGCTTTATCATCAGAAAGGGTTCAAATTAACGTGTCCAATGTTTCTAATGCAGAATTTCAATCTTAAAAGAAAGTAAACTCAAACAATTTTAGAATTTACATTCAACTGTTTTTTGTTATTATACTGTACATGTTATCCACAATCTTTCTGTATTTAGCGTTTATAATGTAGAAGTCTGTTTCTAAGAGCATTTGGGTAGGAAGTACAGCTTTATCATCAGAAAGGGTTCAAATTAACGTCTCCAATGTTTCTAATGCAGCATTTCGATCTTAAAAGACAGTAACGTCAAACAAATTTGTTCTCTAAATTCATCTAGGTTATGTGTTTATTCATCCTATTTATAGTGTAAATATAGCAGAAATCTGTTTCTAAGAGGTTTTGGGAAGGAATTACAGCTTTATCATCACTGAGGGACCACAACTAACGTTTCTCACCGACTGAAGTAGAAAATCAACATGTGTCTATACAGACAATGTTGTCTGTCAGAGTTATGTTTTATTGTTTCTATTGTAGAATTTTGATCTTCTGTGAAGAAAACACTTCTAAAACTGATGTAGTGTTTGAAATAAATTTATGCTGTTTCTAAGAGCATTTCGGTGGGAACACAGCTCTACAGCTAGAAAGGGTTCAAATTAACGTCTCCAATGTTTCTAATGCAGCATTTCGATCTTAAAAGACAGTAACGTCACACAAATTTCTTTTCTAAACTCATCTAGGTTATGTGTTTAAATGAACTGGTTCTAATGCAGAAATGGGTCAATTAACGTGACCAATGTTTCTAATGCGGAACTACAGCTTTATCATCAGAAAGGGTTCAAATTAACGTCTCCAATGTTTCTAATGCAGCATTTCGATCTTAAAAGATATTAACGTCACACAAATTTGTTCTCTAAATTCATCTAGTTTATGCATTTGATCTGTGAAGATTTATACGTCTAAAACTAAGGTAGTATCTGAAGCAACTTGTGCTGTTTCTAAGAGCATTTGGGAAGCAGCTTTAACATCAGAAAGGGGTCAAATTAACATGTCTCTAATACAGAATTTCAATCTTAAAAGAAAGGAAACTCAAACAAATTTAGAATTTACATTCAACTATCTTTTGTTATTATACAGTACATTTTCTCCACAATCTTCCTGACTTTAGCGATTATAATGTAAAAGTCTGTTTCTAAGAGCATTTCGGTAGGAACTACAGCTTTATCATCAGAAAGGGGTCAATTAACGTGACCAATGTTTCTAATGCGGAACTACAGCTTTATCATCAGAAAGGGTTCAAATTAACGTCTCCAATGTTTCTAATGCAGCATTCGATATTAAAAGACAGTAACGTCACACAAATTTGTTCTCTAAATTCATCTAGTTTATGCGTTTATTCATCCTATTTATAGTGTAAATAATGCAGAAATCTGTTTCTAAGAGCTTTTGGGAAATAATTACAGCTTTATCATCACTAAGGGACCACAACTAACGTTTCTCACCGACTGAAGTAGAAAATCAACATGTGCTGTCTACAGACAATGTTGTCTTTCAGAGTTTAGTTTTATTGTTTCTATTGTAGAATTTTGATCTTCTGTGAAGAAAACACTTCTAAAACTGATGTAGTGTTTGAAATAAATTTATGCTGTTTCTAAGAGCATTTGGGTAGGAAGTACAGCTTTATCATTAGAAAGGGTTTAAATGAACTGGTTCTAATGCAGAAATGGGTCAATTAACGTGACCAATGTTTCTAATGCGGAACTACAGCTTTATCATCAGAAAGGGTTCAAATTAACGTCTCCAATGTTTCTAATGCAGCATTTCGATCTTAAAAGACAGTAACGTCAAACAAATTTGTTCTCTAAATTCATCTAGTTTATGTGTTTATTCATCCTATTTATAGTGTAAATATAGCAGAAATCTGTTTCTAAGAGGTTTTGGGAAGGAATTACAGCTTTATCATCACTGAGGGACCACAACTAACGTTTCTCACCGACTGAAGTAGAAAATCAACATGTGCTGTCTACAGACAATGTTGTCTGTCAGAGTTATGTTTTATTGTTTCTATTGTAGAATTTGATCTTCTGTGAAGAAAACACTTCTAAAACTAATGTAGTGTTTGAAATAAATTTATGCTGTTTTTCTAAGAGCATTTGGGTAGGAAGTACAGCTGTAACATCAGAAACGGGTCAAATTAACGTGTCCAATGTTTCTAATGCAGAATTTCGATCTTAAAAGTAAAGTAAACTCAAACAAATTTAGAATATATATTCAACTATTTTTTGTTATTATACAGTAATTTTTGTCCACAATCTTCCTGATTTTAGCGTTTATAATGTAGAAGTCTGTTTCTAAGAGCATTTCGGTAGGAACTACATCTTTATCATCAGAAAGGGTTGAAATTAACGTCTCCAATGTTTCTAATGCAGCATTTCGATCTTAAAAGACATTAACGTCAAACAAATTTGTTCTCTAAATTCATCTAGTTTATGCGTTTATTCATCCTATTTATAGTGTAAATAATGCAGAAATCTGTTTCTAAGAGCTTTTGGGAAATGATTACAGCTTTATCATCACTAAGGGACCACAACTAACGTTTCTCACCGACTGAAGTAGAAAATCAACATGTGCTGTCTACAGACAATGTTGTCTGTCAGAGTTATGTTTTATTGTTTCTATTGTAGAATTTTGATCTTCTGTGAAGAAAACACTTCTAAAACTGATGTAGTGTTTGAAATAAATGTATGCTGTTTCTAAGAGCATTTCGGTAGGAAGTACAGCTTTATCATTAGAAAGGGTTCAAATTAACGTGTCCAATGTTTCTAATGCAGAATTTCGATCTTAAAAGAAAGTAATCTCAAACAATTTTAGAATTTATATTCAACTAATTTTTGTTATTATACTGTACATGTTATCCACAATCTTTCTGATTTTAGCGTTTATAATGTAGAAGTCTGTTTCTAAGAGCATTTCTGTAGGAACTACAGCTTTATCATCAGAAAGGGTTCAAATTAACGTGTCCAATGTTTCTAATGCAGCATTTCGATCTTAAAAGACAGTAACGTAAAAAAAATTTGTTCTCTAAATTCATCTAGGTTATGTGTTTATTCATCCTATTTATAGTGTAAATATAGCAGAAATCTGTTTCTAAGAGGTTTTGGGAAGGAATTACAGCTTTATCATCACTGAGGGACCACAACTAACGTTTCTCACCGACTGAAGTAGAAAATCAACATGTGCTGTCTACAGACAATGTTGTCTGTCAGAGTTATGTTTTATTGTTTCTATTGTAGAATTTTGATCTTCTGTGAAGAAAACACTTCTAAAACTGATGTAGTGTTTGAAATAAATTTATGCTGTTTCTAAGAGCATTTCGGTAGGAAGTACAGCTTTATCATCAGAAAGGGATCAGTTAACGTGTCCAATGTTTCTAATGCGGAACTACAGCTTTATCATCAGAAAGGGTTCAAATTAACGTCTCCAATGTTTCTAATGCAGCACTTCGATCTTAAAAGACATTAACGTCAAACAAATTTGTTCTCTAAATTCATCTAGTTTATGCGTTTATTCATCCTATTTATAGTATAAATAATGCAGAAATCTGTTTCTAAGAGATTTTGGGAAATAATTACAGCTTTATCATCACTAAGGAACCACAACTAACGTTTCTCACCGACTGAAGTAGAAAATCAACATGTGCTGTCTACAGACAATGTTGTCTTTCAGAGTTTAGTTTTATTGTTTCTATTGTAGAATATTGATCTTCTGTGAAGAAAACACTTCTAAAACTAATGTAGTGTTGGAAATAAATTTATGCTGTTTCTAAGAGCATTTGGGTAGGAAGTACAGCTTTATCATCAGAAAGGGTTTAAATGAACTGGTTCTAATGCAGAAATGGGTCAATTAACGTGTCCAATGTTTCTAATGCGGAACTACAGCTTTATCATCAGAAAGGGTTCAAATTAACGTCTCCAATGTTTCTAATGCAGAATTTCAATCTTAAAAGACAGTAACATCATACAACTTTGTTCTCTAAAGAATACTTCTTAAGTGTAATGTTAATTAAACTGAATTTTATCGCATTTCTGAAAGGTAAACAGACTGGGTTGCCTAAATCATACTGTCCTCTGTCCACATTCTACACAAGTGAAGCTGCGCACAGCTGGGGAGGGTTCAGAAACACCCAAAGATCCAGAAAGTCTACTTTCCCTGTGGATGGCTTGTAATCGACTCCTGGGGTGAGAAGAGACTGCTTGTGGGATCGTGGGGGAGGACACAATATTGGAAACCACAATTTTTAGATGAATAATGAACAATATAGTCTAGTCCCTTGGACCATGTCTAGGGACTAGAGAGTCTCACATTGCCACTCTGATGGACAGAGAAATTCACGAATGATTATGTGCTAACCCTAACCAACATTCACTCAAACTTTCACTTACAGATTTTGCAGACATGCCAGAGCCTGGGAAAAGGGGCTATCTATCTTTAAAGCCAGAGATGTTGTGTTTGGTTTTGTTGTGGTTGTCACTTCGTCTCTTAGATGGAGAGGTCCATGCCAAGTGCTGCTAAACCACTAGAACCGTCCCTTAGGGTTGAAGGAATACCAGAATGGATCTACCACACAGTACAGGAGAGATTCAATCGAGGGAAGCGAGTGTACAGACGGTGCCATCAAGCGGTTGTGGCCAGAGGGAAAAGCCCCCAATTTATAATCTGTCTTCATTGCCAGGTCGTGAAATACCGACATTTTCACACGCTGTGTCAATATATATATATATCATTTAAATTATACTTATAATGTGAAATTATTTTCTGTGGAATTAAATTTATTTACAATGTGCAACTACCTCCTGCTGTATCCTGTGCAATCAAATCTTTGTGCATTAATTTATCCATCTCTCATGGCAATATATATATGTGTGTTTGTGTGTAATGCACAATGTCTTCATAATGCTGCACACCATGTGTTTATTACAATATCTCTGCAAGTATTCTGTGCAATTATCCATCACATATGGACTATTTACACAACCCTGGAGATTTTTTTTTAGCATTTTGATTCTTGGTTTTGGGATTTTATGTTAGCATAACATAGCCCATTCAATCAGAATCTGTTTTATTAGCCAATGCAAGGATTCAAAGAATGTGTCTTGGCATTTGCTCCCAAAAAACACAACACAGAACAATGAATAATAACAGGCGTAAGGTAATAATAATTAATAAATAATAAGTAATATCAAAATTAAATTGATATTTTAAAATTTATTTACAGAATTGTATACATTTAGTATACATTTAGTACATGGGCACTGCCCATGTACACAGCTGCTGCAATGCTTCTCTGTCGACATATCTGTTATGTTCCATATATTCCAAATCCATATATTCATGTAATGACAACTGGAGCTCATTGAGTTATTCTTTTATTCAACTGAGGACTCACTTCAGTACAAGTTTTTCTTCAACATCAACAGTCATAAAGAAGTTGAAGTTTGTGAAATGCTGGACTTGGCATAAATATTATTATTCGTGCCCAAACAAGAAACAGTTATTGCAAATAACTTGTTATCACTTGTTCTAAAAAAATCTATTCTTCTTGATGAGACAGATGAGAATAATATCCCATTTTTGACATTGTCAACATAAATATTAAATATCTTTTTATCAATAATTTTGAGAAATGCGTCCCTAAAAATGTTGTCACACAGAAAGCATTCAAAATAATAATGTAGTACATAAAGTAAGGCAAGGCAAGTTTATTTGTATAGCACATTTCAACAAGGCAATTCAAAGTGCTTTACATAAAACATAAAAGCAACATAGGGCAATATAAAAAGACATTTAAAAACACAGAGTTAAAAAGAAAATAAAATCAAAACAGGAGAGTAAAAGTTACAGTGCAGTGTAAGAAAATAATCATTATTTGATTTAATAAAAGGCAACAGTTATTATACTGTACATGTTATCCACAATCTTTCTGATTTTAGCGTTTATAATGTAGAAGTCTGTTTCTAAGAGCATTTCGGTAGGAACTACAGCTTTATCATCAGAAAGGGGTCAAATTAATTAATCAATCAATCATTATTTGGTTTAATAAAAGGCAACAGAAAAGTCTTCAGCCCTGATTTAAAATAATAGACTTGCAGCAGACCTGCAGTTTTCTGGCAGTTTGTTCCAGATATATGGTGCATAAAAGCTGAACGCTGCTTCTCCATGTGTAGTTTTGATTCTTGGGACAGAAAGCATACCTGTCCAAGACCACCTGAGAGGTCTGGATGGTTCATAACGTAGCAGAAGATCAGAAATGTACTTTGGCCCTAAACCATTCAGTGCTTTATAAACCAACAGTTATATTTTGAAATCAATTCTATGACAAACAGGAATCCAGTGTAAAGACCTCAGAACTGGAGTGATGTGATCCACTTTCTTGGTCTTAGTGAGGACGCGAGCAGCAACTGAATCAGCTGCAGCTGTCTGATCGATTTTTTTTAGGGAGACCTGTACCCTAACAGTGGGTACACTGTTACAGTAAACCAACTGAAGATACTGTAAATGCGTGGACAAGTTTTTCTAAATCCTGCTGAGACATTAGTGCTTTAATCCTGAATATATTCTTCAGGTGGTAGTAGGCTGACTTTGTAATTGTTTTAATGTGGCTGTTGAAATTCAGGTCTGAGTCCATGACTACACTAAGATTTCTGGTTTGGTTTGTGGTTTTTAACATTACTGATTGAAGCTGAGTGCTGACTTTTAATCGTTCCTTCCTTGGCTCCAAAAACAATGACTTCAGTTTTATCTTTGTTTAATTGAAGAGAATTCTGGCGCATCCAATCCTTGATTTGTTCGATGCACTTACTCAGCGCTTGTATTGGACCATAGTCCCCTGGTGACATTGTTATGTAAATGTGTGTTGTCTGCATAATTATGGTAACATTTTGTTGTTTTCCATAATCTGAGCATGTAGATGTTAAACAGAAGAGGCCCCAGAATGAAGCCTTGGGGAACTCGACTTGTAATTTTTGTCCGCTCAGATAATACTTATAGACACAAAGTAGTCCCTGTCCTTTAAGTAGAATTCAAACCACTTTAATACTGAGCCAGAAAGTCCCACCAATTTTTCCAGTCGGTCTAATCTGTTGTGGTCGACCATGTCGAATGCAGCACTGAGATCCAATAATACCAAGACTGAAATTCTGCCACTGTCTGTGTTTAAGTGGATGTCACTAAAGACTTTAACAAGAGCAGTCTCAGTGCTGTGGTGTGTTTTCCTGACTGGAAGACATCAAAACAGCTGTTTAATGCAGAGAAGTTGTTCAGCTGTTAAAAAACAATGATTTTACTTAAAAACGGGAGGTTTGAGATGGTCCTATAATTGCCATCTAGATTGTTTTTTAAGTGGCTTCATGACTGCAGTTTTCAGGGCCTGTGGGAAGAGAGGACACCTTCTCTCAGGTGAGTAAACCTACTTGCTTCTAGATAACTCAGTTTAATTGCTTTACTATAACTACTCAAAACTAGGAAAATATATCATATTTCTCAAATATTAGCTTCTCTGTACTGGCTCCTTGTAAAATCCAGAATAGAATTTAAAATCAATCTACTCTCTTACAAAGCTCTTAATGGTCAGGCACCATCGTATCTTAAAGAGCTCTTAATACCTTATTACGCTATGCTCCCAGAATGCACGGTTATGCTAGAGTCTCCAAAAGTAGAATGGGAGCCAGAGCCTTCAGCTATCAAGCGTATCTCCTGTGGAATTAGGCCCCAGTTTGGATTCGGGAGGCAGACACCTTCTCCACATTTAAGAATAGGCTTAAGACTTTCCTCTTTCATAAAGCTTATAGTTAGGGCTGGCTTGGGTGAGTCCTGAACCAGTTATGCTGCTATGGCTATAGGCCTAGACTGCTGGGAGACTTCCCATGATGCAGCTCTTTCCTTCTTCTCCATCTGTATGCATTTTTATCCAATTAATGCATGCTACTCCTGAGGGAAATATCTGGCTCTTTAGCTGCTAAATGCTTCACTATGTTCACCAGGTAGTCTCTGCTGTTTAGTGCTGAATGCCTGCTGCGGCTATGAGAGCGATGAGAGTGACCCAAAATATTAAAGTTGCAGCTGGACAGAAACAGTGAGATGAAACTCACTATAAAGCTCCATAAAGCATAGGGGAGTTGCAGATTCAGGTGATTATTCTCTGTAGGTTCATCACTACTAGCGACCCCTTTCACATTATCACATTGTTTTCACATTGTCAGTTGATTATTGTGCACTTGACAATTGTCATTGTCAACAAAATATTGATAATAGCCACTTTTAACTTAAAATGAGAGGGGAGGGGGAAAAGCCCCTTCTTGATTTGCAGAGTAGCAGTTTAAGTTGTAAGTAATTAGTTCATGCAAGTTTTGTTGTCTATGTCAGCTGTTGTGTTTCTATTTCGTACATACGTGAAGTTGCATTACTATTAGAAGCCTTGACAAACAGTGATTAGGCCATAGGGATGTAGGAATCCAGACCTCAGCAATGGTTTCGATGTTGTTTAGTGTACAATGTTTCATAAGTGACTCTTGGACCAAACCTTTAGGAGTCTTAAACGTTTAAATGAGATTGAGTAAGTACTTGCCAATGCTTTATTCACATAGGGGCCTACATTTGGCATATTTTATAGTTTGTTACCAAAGACAGATCAGCATCTCTCTAACACACTCTCAACAAAACCTGAATATGATAGGCATTGTAAAAGCAGGATTTATTGCAGGGCAGTTGTATTGGATTGCTTTTTTTCCTGGTATTTCAGTGTAGGTTTCTGTCTTGGTGATCTTTCTGGCAATGAAAAGAAACTTTTTTTTTCTCTTGATGTGACTTGTTTTTAAGGAACATCCCCTTTAGTTTTTATGAATTTTCAAAAGGATAATCGCGATTTAAACTGCCACATCAATGTTGTTGTGTTACATACTACAAGACGACACTATCCAAGACCGCTTACAGTGAAGGATACGAGTCTGTGAAAAGTGATTAAAAGACACCAATATATAACTACAAAGGTGCAAATTGTATTTTGAAATCCAATTTTTACTCAGCTTTTTGTATTATTATTTTTCAATATATACACTAAATATTAATAAATGCCCTGATATTTTGGGGGGAAAAATAACGAGCACTACTTGACATGAATTTGATTCCAGTTATTTTTGCATAGCATAAAAATAACTGAAGATTACAAATGTTGAAAACAGTATCCGCCCTAACCATCAGTCCTAATGTTCATTTTGTCAAGTCTTAAGATTTAAAAGAGTTACATGTCAGCAATATCCATCAGTTTTCCACACCCCTCTGATCAAGTGATCCAATTAAATCATAAATGCAAACAATCCAAAGCATAGCTGAAAATAAAACAACTCACTGTCACAAGCCATCTACCTAAAAGCAAAAGCAGCTAAATAGACATTAATACTTGCAGAAGAGATAGACATGGGCATGCATTGTTGGAGTCAAGTTACATCATAATCATAATTATAGCTATAAGCTTGTTAACACTGTGAAACATGCTGATGATCAGATCTCCTCTGGAATATCTTGAAGATCTGAAAAAGAGAGAAAATTTCAGTCAGCTGTTTCCCTAAAACTACAAGAAAATTACATTTCAGTCATGATGCTATCATCTGACACATTTCATGTGCCAGTATTCAGCTACAACGTCATGTGCGGAGGAACTATTGAAAAGTGTTCATAGCTCATACATTGACCCTTTGCTCTTGAAATTGTTATTGTTATTGTTATATAAGTTTTCTGGCACTAATATGTGGTATTTGCCAGAAAGGTTAAAAAAAACTTTCACTTTCAGAAAATAACCTTTTGAAGAGTAACACTCTGTACCCTCTGGCCAGGCCCTTTATTTAAGTTACGTTTATATTTTAGGGAGGCTTCCCTATTTCGATTTGCTCCTAGTTTTAATTTGATGTTGATGCTGTTAATGCAAACTCAACACTTCCTTCATGTTTACTTGTTGTCTTGATAAATTCTGTATAATGCCGTGGATGGCTGCCTGTGTGTGTTGGTGCGCATTGTTTTGTCTGTTAATTCAGTACTTTGCTGTAGTACCCGGAGCTCTTTCACCAGAGAAGAGCTCATGAACATCAGCGAAACAACTCCAGCCGATTTATTTTCCACTTTTCTCTCCCCATCCATGGAACTATTCGACTTTCTCGGTGGCAGGAGTGCAGAGCAGGAGGCCGGTGGCTGGACTGCAGAGCCGACTTCAGCGGTGGTCAATGGCTGTGGGTCAGGCATGGCAGACAGCTGAACAGCGAAGACGACCGACTGGAGGTCAGACGGAGCTGGCGGGGGAGTCGGCCAAGTGGGGTTCAGGAAGGATGTCAGCGCAAGGCAGCAAGGAATAGTAGGAATAGTTACCCGGACTACAGTGCCCAAAACCGCCTCCTAGTGCTCCAGTTTTTCCCCATCTTAACTGAATTGTGAAATGTATTGAGTTTCAACATTTTAACAGTAAGTTAGAGTGAAATTTTAAATTTGAGATTCGGAAGGTTCGGATAATGTTCCATAAGACACTAGACGCAAAGAATGTCTATTTGCCAAACCTGATTATAGCTTCTAGTGTAGCAAACTGCAGGGGAACCATTACCTAAAAAGCACTATGATACCAAAATGATGCATTTAACATTCACAGTCATTGTGTCTCATGTCTGTAATCTGACCTTTGGAGCTTTCAGATGCCGTCCCATCATCATCATCTGACGTCATGTCTCCCTCCAAATCACTGCCTTCCTGGAGGCCATCTGATTGGTGGGCAGGTTCCTGGCTGGCCCGCAGGGTGTCAGATCCAGATGAGACCTCCCTTCCTGGCTGCAAAGATGCAGGCTAAAACAGCAAGAAAACAAGAAAGAGACTGTAGAAACCTAGTGAACATGGGGCACAACGTACTGTAAACCTGCTGATTACTGATATATTTATCATTCCTTGGAAAAATGCCTATTTAAAAGAGAACTCCGGACATTTTACACATCAAAATCAGTTTACTCCTCTTGGTTGTATAGAGTCTTGTGTGATTCTGGAGGAGTTTGTCTGACTGAAGAAGAACCCTGATGACATCATCTGTCTTGTGAGTCCTGTAACTCTATGGAATTGCAATACAAATGTCCTTACTTGAAAAGCCTGCTGCCCCAGCTGCTGGGAGGCAGGTGCAGCCCCGCTGCAGACCTTCATGTGTCGGACCTGCCTCTCCAGCTTAGCCCGGGCCCTCTCACTGTCCTTGAACCGGCTCTCGGCATCCCGCAGCCTCAGCAGCTCCTCCTGCAGCAGGCTGTGTTGTCTCTGCAACAGAGCCAGCTCCCCAATGGTAGACCCTGCACTGGCCTCCCGATTTCCACCATCTCGCCAGAGGGGGCGCCACACTCCTCCTACAGCTGGTGCCACAGTGTCCTGTGGCTGCAGTAGCAGCTCCAAGATGGAGTCTTGTTTGATGACAGCACCCTGCAGGATAGGACAGAGAATCCAGTTTCAAAGATTTTACAGGCTGGAAATTGACAAGCTGAAACAGAAGTATGCCTGTTCTGTCTATGGTTCAGCGATCAGGATTTTTTTTCTTTCAAACTTTATTTATATAGCACCTTACAACAATCAAAGAGGGCAATTTTTTCCAAACAATTTTTGGAGGAAATGGAGATCATGTCCAATGCCAAGGAGACCATTAATCAAAGAGTAAAGATTTTCCAGTTGACTGGATGGCGAGCCAAGCTACAGAACCTGGGAGAGGGATTGCACTGACTGTTACCTTCTGAAGACGGATTCCCTTTCTTGGTAGGACGGACTATTATACACACATACAATCAATCTTCTGACTGAACACTTAAAGACTCCAAGGGTTGTTGTTTGTGCACTTTTTTTAGTTTGTTATTGTGGGTAAACTATATTGATTAAAGCGACCAATGTCTCAAGTGATTGTAGTCATTGTTTTAAGTGTTCCAATACGTGTGTTCATTCAAATTTGAAATGAAGCCTCCTTACTGGTATCCTTCTTAATTCTCAAACTTCTGTCATCCACGTTGTTATGACACTGGTCCACATTCACATTCTAATTGGAAAGTCTGTAGTGTAATACATGTTACATAGGCCCTATTCAGGGCTGAAAGAAGTATTTCCACCTCCTCTGCATGTTTTCCCGGTAAAAAAAACAAAACAATAATCATTTAATCCATGTTGTTAAAGGATATGTTCACAATTTTTCAACTTTGTCTTAAAACAATATTCACATACCCATATGTACAGTGAAACAGGTTTTGCTTGCTGCAATCATTCCTCCTGTTCATACTGGCCATTATGATATCCTAATGCACTTTCAGTGTGAGTGAGTGAGGACACAATCCACTGTCCTCGTTCATTGTAAAAAATATATTCTAAAGTTTATCTGAAGTTAATCAGGCTTCAGCAGTCTGAATAAGACAAATTAAGAGAATATCTTCCCAAGTCTCAGGGGTGAATTCACACAAAGAATGAATTGCAGCCACTGATAGCACCATGAATTGCGCATCATTTCCAACCGCCATCTCAAGGTTCGATTCACAAAAGATAGTGTGCTAATAATATTACAGCGCAAACACGCCCATAAAGTTTTGCCGTCGAGTGCCCTTGCCCTTGTTTACATCTGATTGCAATTATCCATGTGGCAAAGTATAAATGTTGGCTTTGTGCCAAGAACACAGTAAGCAGAACAATGGGAGAGAGAAGGAGAAAAATAAAATTTTCAAACCACAAGCTTCAACTCATTCTTCTAAAGTTCTGGCAAGGAATTTAAATGTAACAATGATGTATTTGGGATTTAATATCCCAGTCTGTCAGTGATAAACTTTAGAATATATTTTTTACAAAGAACGAGGATAGTGGATTGTGTCCCCATCAATCACACTGAAAGTGCATTAGGATATCTTAATGGCCAGTATGAACAAGAGGAATGATTGCAGCTAATTGTTCTTGTCTCTATTATTTAGAGACTGTATTTAGAGACACTTATTGTTTAAGGTTACAGGTGGAATTCTACGTTTGCAAGGTCAAAACAGGCTAACTGAAAACACAGCATATTAATGGAAATAATGTTGAATGATGTTTTGTCTGGCAGGACTGCCCTTGTCTGCTTGCAAATGAGGTAGTGGAGCAGGCGGCTCCTCTTCATATGGTTCTGGGTCATTTTCGTGCTCCTCAAGATGCAGACCGGCTTTCATGGCAATGTTGTGAAGGATGTAGCACACAACTACAATCTGTAGGCATACTTTGGGGGGACTATACAGCATTGCTCCGCCGCTACGATCCAGTCATCTAAATCTGCTTTTTAGAATGCTAATGGTGCGCTCAATCACACTGCTTGTTCGGATGTGCACACAGTTGTAAGTCGCTTCCCCGGCACTTGTTGGATTGCATACTGTAGTCATCATCCATAGTTGCAGTTAGTTGCCGCTTTCACCTATATTAGGAAAAGAACATGTTTTTTTTCTCCACAGCTTTGCAGTCAGTATTACAGCACAAACCTTTTCTCAAAAAAAAACAAAAAAACGTTCTTACCCAGTAGCCAGGGGTTGTCATCCATGTTTTGCACCATTCTGTAGAGACTGCTATTTGTAAAAATAAGGAAAGGACAGCCGCTGAGCCTCTCTCTCCCCACTGAAAGTCGACTACTGCTCCCTCTGCTGCCCCCGAAGGAACAGTTTCGCCATAGAACCTGCCGAGAGCGCGGCCCCATCAGTATCCGAGCCTGATAGGACTCTGCCGGATAGTCCAAAAGGATTGACATGTTAAATCGCTATCAAGAGCGATCCCAGGTAAGAGGCTTGTGTCAGGCCAGAGATGGATTTTATAACTGTGTGTTATTTCATCTGAGCTTCATTGCTGTGAATTGTGTTGTGCATTATTGTGGAAAGTAACAGACCGCCGTGTCCTGTTCCTGCTGGGTGTTTTCATGCTCAGCATGTTCCATTGTGTCTCGGTACCATGCTGTTGGACTGTCTGTGTTAGTTTATAGCCATTGTGGAAGCTAATAACTGTGCTTTATCAGACCAAAGTCCAGTAACGCAGCTGTTTAAATGAAAGTTTGACAGGTACCTGTGCTTCACCACGGCATTAGAGATCTTTTGTGCCTTACTTTGTGTGCTTTTCTCCTCTCCTCTCCACTAACCCAACACCTTTACACATACATATACAGCAGGTAAAATACATGTTGAACATGTCACCATTTTTCTCTAAAGGTGCTACTGACATGAAATATTTACCAGATGTTGGTAACAACCCATGCAATCCACACATGCAAATAAATCTAACCGTAGATGTCCATAAATTAAGTTATGTATAATAAGCTGGGAATGTATAATGACACAGGGAAAAAGTATTGAACACACTTACTGAAATTCATTTAATACTTCATACAAAAACCTTTTTTGGTAATGACTACTTCAAGACACCTCCTGTATTGAGAAACGAGTTGCATGCATTGCTGAAGTGTGATTTTGGCTCATTCTTCCACACAGTCTTCAAATCTTGAAGGTTCCATGGGCCTCTTCTATGAACTCTGATCTTTCAGGTGATTGGCTGGGTCATTCTAGCAGCTTTATTTTCTTTCTCTGAAATCAATTGAGAGTTTCCATGGCTGTGTGTTTGGGATCATTGTCTTGCTGAAATGTCCACCCTCTTTTTATCTTCATCATCCAGCAGATTTTTATCAAGAATGTCTCTGGACATTTTTCCATTCATCCTTCCTTCAATTATATGAAGTTTGCTGAAAGTTATGCTGAAAAACAGCCCCACAACATAATGTTCCCACCTCCAAACTTCACTGTTGGTATGGTGTTTTGGGGATGTGCAGTGCCATTTCTCCTCCAAACATGGTGTGTATTATGCCATCCAAAGAGTTAAATTTTGGTCTCATCTGACCAGACTATATTCTCCCAGTATGTCATAGGCTTGTCCAAATGTTGTGCATCAAACTTTAAATGAGCTTCAACATACTTTTTCTTACGTGGTGAGAGTGCATACAGGTCATGGCTGTTGAGTGATTTTCTTATCGTTTTCTTTGTACCTGCTAATTCCAGGTCCTTCTGATAATTCTTTTCACTCCTCTGTCAGAAATCTTGCGAGGAGCACCTGGTCGTGGCCGGTTTATGGAGAAATTATGTTCTTTCCACTTCCGGATTATGGCCCCAACAGTGCTCACTGGAACAATCGGAAGTTTTGAAATCCTTCTGTAACCAATGCCATCAGTATGTTTTGCAACAATAAGGTTGCGAAGGTCTTGAAAGCGCTCTTTGCTTTTACCAATCATGAGATGTTTCTTCTGTGACACCTTGGAAAGAAAGCCTGGATGAATGGAGAGGCGAGGGCTCTACTCAGAGCCAAAAAGCTGCCTTTTGGTCAGGTTACAAGGAAGCTTACAGCACCACCGGAGCGAGACTGAAAGCTGGCTTCAAGGATGCAAAGCGGAGATATCAGGAGAGACTGGGAGAGACTGGACCAACAACACCAAAAATCTGTGGCAGGTGATGAAAAACATCACAGGCACATGTGTGATGCCACGTAATCAGATGAGCTAAACACATTTTATGCTTGTTTTGCTCTGATTTGAGCAGCTGTATTTCTTAAGGAAACTTAAGAAGGCAAAATTCCCGTGCCAAGTTCTCGTTAACGTTTAGAGAGGAGCCATAGAAAGCATCCTGACTGGAAACATCACAAACAGGCATGGGTTGTGCCCGGCCCAGGAACGGAGAGCTCTGCAGTGGGTGATTAAAACAGCCCAGAGCATCTAACCTTCCTATCTAAACTTTATCTACCGAGCATCAGTGATATCGGTGAGGTGCCTGTGCAGAGCACAAAGGATAGTAACAGACAGTACCCACCCAGCCATAGCCTGTTCACCCTGTTGCTGTCTGGCAAGACATACACAAGTAGTAACACCAGACTACAGAGCAGCTTCTTCCCTCAGGCTGTGAGACTCCTCAACTCATCCTCTGCACTCAACACACTTGTTTTTTGTGTGTAGCATGAAGGGACTACAGCTTGCATTTCATTGTACAACCCTGTGTTGCATAATAATATATAAAAAAATGAAATTAATGAAGTTAAGTTAAGAAGGATCCTTTAATGGCCAATATGAACAGGAGGAATAATCATTCCAGCAGATTTGAAAAATTGTCAACCTATCCAAGAGGACAACACTTTAGTTTCTATCAAGAAGACTAAATGTTATTAATGCTTTCTCAGTGCCTTAGGTAAAGCATTTATAATTTATTTGTCATCATAATTTGTTGTTTGTGTTGTTATTTAGATTGAAATAAATGTATATACAACCTGGATATAGCATTCATAATTTGTTTCTTGGTTTAAGAACCTCTGACATCATTGTGTCCCCACCGCCCACTTCTGAAACCAAACCTACACTGTTGGGTGTATGCATGCACCAGAACGGTGGAGCAAGATGATAATTATGATAATATCTCTTAGGAGGGCACAGCAAAAGCGCAATGAATGATCAGGTATCCACCTGAACAGGTCGGTTGAACTCATGGATATATTAGAGAATTTATTCCAATGGAAGTTGCTCACGGGGTGTATACACCAACAGGGGTTGTCATCCATGTTTTGCACCATTCTGTAGAGACTGCTGTAAAAATGTAGCTGTCATACACAGACCCAGGGCATTTGGCAACCACATTCATGATGATGTTATTGCCATTACAAACCAACTGTGTTGCTTCAGGGCTGTTCCTTCGGTGTGTGAGTGTGTGTGAATGATGAGTTACTTTCTTTGGATTGATGAGCCCTGCCATCATTGTATGAATGGGGTGAATGTGATTTGTAGTGTGAAGTGCTTTGAGTAGTCGGATGACTAGAAAGATGCTATACAAGTACAGTCCTTTTACCATTTACCAAAAAAGTTCTTCACGCTTCCATGTTTTTGGCCCATAGAGCATGAGCAGTAGTTTCCATCTCTGACTAAGCTGGCTGACTCCATGGCATGAAAATAATGTACTGACATGGCTCTTCAAGACTTTGTTTGTATATTTTACAATACTTTTAATCTCTGGACATTCAATCACATTTGTCACTGAATTTCATGATCGAAGTGGAAATGCAATAGTTTGTTGGGTCTCAACAATTGGCTATTAAAAGGACCATAATGGATACCGCTGTCTGAAATTCGTGTCTAAAATTCTTATAAACAGGTCTGAATGGGTGAATGGGTCAAAACGCGTGAGGACAAGAGGTCCTGGTTTAAGTATACTGCAGTAGCCTTTAACCTGGAGGTAAAAGAAAAAGAGGGCATGTGATAAGACCTTAGGTCAGAGTGGCCTAGAAAAAGTTAAGACTGTAATTTAATTCTTAATCAGCACTTTGAGTTTGATGCTCATAACTGTTACTTTGAGCTGAGCATTCGTAAATGTAATACGTTCGCCGGATAATAAGCTAAACATTCATGATTACCACTCTCGGGCAGATGAAAAAGCTTATCTATTATTGTATACGGGAGGTAACTCACTTGAAAAGTAGGAAAGCATTGAATGTTGCAAGTGTAAAATTACAAACAAGTGATTTGCCATGTACCAATTCAACTTCTGAAAAATACATTGCAGTCTTTAGGAACGGGTTTGATTAATTATTAACTATAATATTAAAATATATGATAGCGTGTATAGAAAACACAAGACCAGAGCAGGTAAAAAACATAGACAAAGATAGGAGTAACAGTGTTATTGCAGGCTTTGGGTATGACATTTCTGACACTATCTGAAGGATATTGTTGAGGTTAAGATTAGAAAAAAGGAAGAGATAAAAACAATAAAGGTTGATAAAAGACAATAAAAGGACATCAGGAGCGCAACAGCTAACCAGATCTCCCCCTATGGGCCGGAGATGATGCACAGTTTCCTCGTAACTACCCTGTAAAACATGAGCCTGTAGAAGGACGTTTTGTGCAAAATACCCTGCCCAGTAGAATATCTCCTGAGGTGACATATACTTGATAAAGAAATAGTGGGGTTTTTCTAGCTATAACCATTAAAAGGGATTAAAACACTTTCTCAAGGGAAACCAGGTTCACAATTCTCAAATAAAACAGCTCAGTGGTAGAAGTGGACAAAAATTTAAATAAAACATAACTGTGAGGAGGAGACTCAAAAGGCGGAGCCACAAAAATCCTTTATACAACATTATGACTGTCAAGTGTAAAATAAATCAAGTAAAGTAATATTGTGTGATAAAATATTACGTGTTGAAAACAAAAATAAAATAAAAGTACATTTTAATAATTGAATTATACATAAATATTGGCACAATTACAAGAGCATTTACGGTGGGCAAAAAATTCCATAAAATAAAATAATTATATAAAAATATAAAAACGAAATGGATAAAATTAAAGATTTGGGACTTTACTTAAATTCTTAAAATCTAGAGTGTTAAATAACAAAAAATCTGACCATAGAAAAATAGTGGCACAAATAATCATGACTACAAATATAATAGTGGAAGAAATTTTAATAAAAGCAAATCCATTGCTTGAAAATAAAATCAACAAGACTGGCTAAAAATGGGTGCGAAGAACAAAGAACACCGCAACCAAAAGGCCAGAGGACGGTATTATTATGATATTTATTGTGTGTGTGTGAGGAGATAGCAACTCTCATCAAAAATCATAAAATAAAGGAAAAAGGAAAGAAGAGGCAAAATAAAATCAACGAGCAAGCAGTGATAAATCTTTATCTGAACAAAGGAAAATAATTATGTAAAACAGCAAGAAATTGCAGATTAGTTTTGAAGCAAGACATGGAAAAAGGAAAGACCACATGCACTCCAAATGCCCGTAATGTCTAAATACACAATCACTGGAGATTATGAAAAAATCACAGAGGGCGACATGCTCCAGCCACCAACATAGAGGACAAGACACCTCCTGTATGGAGAAATGGAGACATTTTTCCACATTATCCAAGCTTAAATCAAAGCAAAAAAATCAAAGACAGCAGCAAGTGGAGGATGTGATAAGAGAAGAAAAAAATAGAAAAAATAAGCCTTGAGTAGAGCCTTGAGTGGATAAAGCTAACAGACACATATTGGTGATAGAATGTCACCTTCTGGAAGTATGCAAGAGCTATACCTAACTGACAGAGCTGGCCCACACACCAGCACTCAACTATAAGTTGCTCAAAAAACTGGTCCAGTGATTGAGAAAGAAAGTATGGTACGAACTTTCACATGTATCCCAGCACAAACCAGGTCCAGACCTAAACAATAAGGACCTCCTACTGCATTTCTCTCAGAATCGATGTTGCCCCAGATGGTGAAAGGCAATGCCATGCATTACATTCCACAGCTTGCTTACTTAATGAAGTAGCAGAAGACTGTGAAGCAGAGGTGCCTAATCTGCACATTCTGCTGACAAATGTTTCTCCAACTTCTAAAGGTAACACAACGATTGATCTTTTATACGCTTTTTTCATTGTCCAAGGTTGCAACACTTGTTTGCATTTACTTAGATAATCAACATATTTACGAGTGATTTTACGCCCCACATGTTTAACAAAATATTAAAAGAAGATTTGTATGATGTATGTTTGATTTACCAAATAAAATTACTAGCACTGTAATCCAATACATCAATGGTTTACTTGTTTGTTCAGACACACAATGTCATAAAGACTATCACTGTCTTACAAGAGCTGGCAAAAGGGGCAAAAACTACAGTATTGTCAAACTACAGTAGAATATTTGTCTGGAGTGTTGCAAAATGGTACTAAAAGCATTCACCATCTGTAGTGCGCATGCGCCAACGTGCATGCTGCCTGTCGCTGTAGCTCCGTCTCGTTGTCTTACATTTTCCAACTTTTAGCTTTCCTTTTTCTTCCAAACTTGAGAAAGTATAATTTAAACTACGCTCTTTACGAAAATGAGAGTAGAAAGTGTTTTGGTACTTTTTTTCGCTGTGGAACTTTTTCTCCTGCTACTCAGTCAGGGCACCACTGCAGAACAGCTGTTTGGCTGCATTGTTTACACCAGGGAACAGCTGACAACCGATGTCCCCACTGAGATCTGGAGGAGGACACGCCAAGGATGCAGAAGTGGAATGAAGCAGCAAGGGAAGAGAGAGGGGTCCAGACAAAAGAGACTTAAGAACAAGAGATTTAAGCCATGTCTGCCTTCTCTCGTAATGGGCAATGTGAGATCACTGGTGAATAAAATGGATGAGCTAACGGCGTTAGCCCGGAGTCAGACGGAGTTCCGTGAGTGTAGTTTGATGTGCTTCTCAGAGACATGGCTACACCAGGATATCTTGGATCATAACGTTTCCATCGACGGCTTTCAGATTGTTTGGGCCGACAGGGATCACACCAAGAGCGGTAAGCAGAAAGGCGACGGGCTTGCTGTGCTGGTCAACAACAGATGGTGTAACCCTGGTCACGTTACTATCAAGCAGAGTATCTGTAGCCCGGACATTGAACTGTTAGCTGTGGGACTCTGGCCATATTATCTGCCACGTGAATTCTCACATGCCATTGTTGTGGCTGTTTACACCCCCCCTCTACTAACCCGGCCATAGCACAACTCCAGACTCAACACCCGAGTGCACTCATATTAATTCCGGGTGACTTCAACCATGTCAGTGTTTCAACAACACTGACTAATTTCACCCAGTATGTGAGTTGTCCTACTAGAGAGGAGAGGACACTGGACCTGCTGTATGCTAACATTAAGGAAGCATAGATCTCTTCCCCCCTCCCCCCCTGGCTAGGTCACACCACAACCTCAAACCCTGCTATGTGCCTCTCGTTAAAAGGCAGCCTGCGACCACAAGGACAGTGAGGAGATAGTCAGAGGGGGCCTATGGGACACTGCAGGAATGTTTTGAGGTGACAAACTGGGATGCACTCTGTGAGCCTCATGGAGAGGATATTGATGGGCTCACTGAGTGCATCACTGGCTACATTAACTTCTGTGTGGACTGCAATGTCCTAGACAGTCCATTGTTATCCAAATGACAAACCAACAAAGGACATCAAAGACATCCTGAATGCCAAGAGGAGGGCCTTTACTGATGGTAATAGGGAGGAGGTGAGGGCATTCCAGGCTGACCTGAAGGTGAAGATCAGGGAGGCCAAAGAGAAGTACAGGAGGAGCTGGAGTGGAAACTCCAGCAGAACAACATGAGAGAGGTCTGGAGCGGCATGAAGAGCATCACTGGCTTCAGACCAACTGGCAGCAGAGGAGTTGAAGGCAGCTTGGACAGGGCCAACAATCTTGATCTGTTGAACTCAGCTGCTGTCGGCCCTCAGACTCCTCTGAGTCCACTGCTCCCCCCTCCTCCATCTTCCTGGGAGAGTCCTACTCCCCCCTCAAATGGCTCTCAGGCTGACGGCCCTCTTCAGACTGATGACTCCCCCCCCCTGCCTGTAACCTCTGCTGTGTGCCTGACTACTGACCAGGTGAGAGGACAGCTGATGAAACTCCACTCAAACAAGGCTGCAGGCCCCAATGGCGTTAGCCCCGGGGTGCTAAAAGCCTGTGCCCCCCAGCTATGTGGAGTCCTTCAACATGTCATCAACCTGAGCATGAGTCTTCAAAGGGTCCCTGTTCTGTGGAAGACATCTTGCCTCATTCCTGTGCCGAAGACGCCGCGTCCCAGTGGCTCCAAGGACTACAGACAGGTGGCACTGACATCCCACATAATGAAAACCCTGGAGAGACTGGTGCTGGAACAACTGCGGCCCATGGTCAGACCCCTCCTAGACCCCCTTCAGTTTGTTTAATGGCAGCCATAGTCTTAATGATGCCTAAGCAACCATCAATAAAATTTGCAAGTTAAAGGGAATGCTATACAAACAAAATGGTAATGGTAGTTTTGTAGCAATACAAACCCCAACTGGTGCTTGGTCTTGGACAATAATGACTCAATTAAACACATGTGAGCCACCCGAGCCGGGTCATCAAATTTGTTCCATTGATCAAAATATAGGCTACAAAGAGTAATGTATATTTGATAGACCAGATCAGAGCTGGATGTCGAAATATCATGCTAGGTTCCATTGGCCGTATCGATTTAACTCACCACAAGGACGTGTAAGAGATGGATAATTGTGCTGTAGAATTACCAGCAGATAGACTTAGAAAACAAGGTATTCAAACTAGACAATAGAGAAGGAACATTGCCCTTTTGGCCCTACCCAATTGATGCACTAGTATGGGAAGCTGAAATACCACCTCAAATCTTTACTGATGATATCACAAAATTTAATGTACTAATTGATAATGAAAGACAGTTGTGTGGTATTACAGTGTAACTTTGAGATACACAGGTAAAAATAACAAATAACAATGATACCACAGTTTGGGGATGATCTGTTCAGGGTATGACCAGATAAACTGTATGTTACAAACACCAAGTTTAGTTGGGTCAAAAAATTTAAATTGTTATGCACATGACAGATAAACTGTATATGTCATTTAGTTGCAAAATTTAATGCACACATATGTCATTATGCATGTGAAATTACGCCATCCCTTCACCCACTAGATTTGTTACACCAGATCCCAGCTGGCCTGAATGTAGTGACAAACACATCGAATCAAGACTATGGACCGATACTGAATGTCTCATGTTTTTGGGATCCAAAGAGTACCAGTTTCTTAGCAATTACACCAGGCCAGATGGTCAGGGGACAATGGGAGAAGAGTGTCGCAAATTAGATGTCCGTTTGCCTGCTCCATTTGAATCAAAAACCATTCCAGATGGAAACCCCTTCACCTGGTAGGAGAATTTGAATTTTATGAGAAATTAGGACCAATACCAGTAAGAAGCCATAAGTGAAGAGATAAGTGTAATGTAATTCGGAATATGACTGAAAATTGTACCAAAGCAGGGTTGAGACATTCGAAAACAATAAAATCAGATGCAAAAAAGTATAAGGTGATGATATTACCTCCATCATACCCATATCACCAGCCACTGACTCAATTTTGGCAGTGTGATCAAATTAACCTATGGTACACTCTCCCTACAGGTTGGTCAAGTAGATGTGCAAGAGCACAAGCAGTCCTAACACTGAACTTTTGAAAGTCCAATAAAAGCACACCATAGAACTGTGAACTGAGCCAGATCCTTGGATCACCATAGATTGCATTGGTCAGCTGAGAGGTATCCAAAATGATTTTAAAGGAATGAATGAAATAGCCTCAGGATTTGCATCTATACTGCCATGGATAACCACTAACAAAAACACTGAATTGATTAGTTATGTTTATTTTAACCAACAGAGATTCATCAACTACACAGATGGTGCTTAGGAGGCGTCAGCAACCAGTGCAATGACTTGGCAGAACAGACAAGCTTTAGATTAATTGATACGTACGGACCGCAACTTGGTAAATTCAACTTCCAGACTCAGAAGGGGGGAATCTGTGGTGGAAACTCAGTAAATAGTTAATACTTATGTTTTATGTTCATAATATCATTATAATATCACCTTTGTTCACACGCAATGATATTCTTGGTTTTGTGTGATGCAGCATATGATGACCATGAACACTGAAACAGAGTTTTTTTCTGCCTGCCCCTTGGATTTGTTTGCCTGCATTGGACTGCTTTTCTGGTTTTGACACTTGCCTGCCTGACTGCTGTGTAAGTCTACTGTGTTTGTTCCAGTAAATTATTTAACTTTACCAGCTCTGTCTCTGTGCCTGCATGTGGGTCCAAACTCTTTTATTACTGGTGTTCCTTGGCTACCCTGCTTGACATCACACGACAGATTCAGGTCTTTATTGATTTCATTAAATGTCTTTAAAAAACGCAGACTCTGCCTCCAAACTTGATTTCAACCACAGTAACAAAACTGATAATGAATGGAAAACACCACTTATTAAAACTATAGGCTTCACCACGTCATCAACCTGAGCCTGAGTCTTCAAAGGATCCCTGTTCTGTGGAAGACATCTTGCCTCGTTCCTGTGCCGAAGACACCACATCCCAGTAGCTCCAAGGACTACAGACCGGTGGCACTGACCTCCCACATAATGAAGACGCTGGAGAGACTGGTGCTGGAACAGCTGCGGCCCATGGTCAGACCCCTCCTGGACGCCCTTCAGTTTGCCTACCAGCCCCGGCTGGGAGTTGAGGACACCATCATCTTCCTGCTTAACCGCAGCTACACCCACCTGGACAAGCCAGCAAGCACGGTGAGGATCATGTTTTTTGAGTTCTCCAGTCCTTTCATCACCATCCGGCCAGCCCTGCTGGGTGAGAAGCTGACAGCAATGCAGGTGGGTGCCCCCCCCCCGTGTCCTGGATTGGTGACTACCTGACTGGCAGACCACATCATGTGCGTCTGCATCACTGTGTGTCGGACAGCGTGGTCAGCAACACTCGGGCCCCTCAGGGGACTGTCCTCTCTCCCTTCCTCTTCACCATCTACACCACAGACTTCAGCTACCACACAGAGTCCTGCCACCTTCAGAAGTTTTCTGATGACTCTGCTGTGGTGGGATGTATCAGCATGTGGTGGATAATTTTGTCTCATGATGTGAGCAGAACCATCTGAAGCTCAATGCGACAAAATCTAAGGAGCTGGTTGTAGATCAATGAAGGGCCAAGGCACCAGTGACCATGGTTTCCATCCCGGGGGACAGTGTGGACATTATAGTGGATTACTGTCCTAAGACACGCTATCAGTGAAAAATTGTTCTTGTACACACAAGCATTTCAAAATTAGTGGCTTCTGCTAGGTACATCCTTAAGTGGTATATCAAGCTTGATTTTTTTTTCAAGTAAATTCATCTTCACATATGTGATTAAGTATTGACAAAATAACTAATTGTTGTTTTATGACACAAGTAATAGAAGTTTAGTGCTCAAAAACATTTTTTGGGTATAATTACTCTTTAAAGGATTAGGCTGCTGTAAAGTTCCAAAATCAAACTCCAACACAGCAAAGTAGTATTTAAATTCTTTACGGAAATGTATTGAACTTCAGTGATACATGTTTCTCCCCTGGGCTCTCCTAGTCTTGCACATTTTTTGGACACATACTACATCAGTGAACCACAAGCGGCCCCCTTGTGGACAAAATAAAACACTTTAACATTACAACATAAGAAACATCACATGCATTATAAGCCATAAACATATCAGCTGCCAATATTCTGTTGTCGACAAATCCTATAAAAAGACCCGAACCAACAATGAATGCATCTGACTAGTGTGTGTGTCACAGCCTGATTTATCTTCCTCCTCTGAGCCATAGAGCTCCATTGTTAAAAACACATCAGTGAGCCGCACTGTTGCACTGGGTGACATGTTCATCACCATGAACACACACACTTATTCTGACTCAGTCCCACATACACCATCCTGCTGCCCCAAATACTCACTAGAGCACCACATGTGGACTCATCCATCGCTGAAAAGAGTCTCTTATTTCCTCCTGTTTGAGGAACATTTGTTAACAATTATAGTAGCCAGCTGTTTTAGGAAAATACATTTTTTTAAAGTAAGTTTTGTGAGCCGTTTTTAAAAGATTTACATCTTCAGTAGGAATCAATTGGGCTTGGGGCCACAGCTAGTATTGAGAGACGGACTAACACATTCTTGATTCTAGTCTTTTCATGGGATTTGTTGACTATGAGAAAATTATAGAATAATACTTTAACTCTGATGTATATACTGTATATGTAACAAACAATATACAAAATACATCTTGCATCTTTTCAAACAAATATATTTTATTTGGCAGATCTCATGTGCAAGAAATTAGAGTGCAGTCTGTAAATATTGCCTATAACATAGGCATAGACATAGGTGTGCTATATGATGTTGTATATGACTTAAGCGTGTTAAAGACGTACAGAAACCTACTCACCTGGAGTGCATGGAGATAAACACTGAGATTCACCAGCCTCTGATAGAGCTCCTGTCAAACACAGGCAGCATACTTGTTGATGTCTGTCTCACACACATGCACACAAACTTTAAGAAAAAGAAACCTTTACCCCCTTACTTACCGTGGGTGGTGGCTTGTCTTGACTCCTCAAGCAATCCTTTAGAAGGTAAAAACATATTCCACAAACAGAGAAGAGTATCATGACAATGACAATACATTTGAACGCAATACAATTGTTAGATACAGTATTATTGGTATATTTTAACATCAGTTAAAATTCACATTCCTTAATGTGACAGTTTGTCTGGGCATAGCCCCCCCCCATGTACTGAAACAAAGATGCCTTGTTTTATGTTACCACACATCTGCCGTAACAAAATCTGATGAAATCTGATCTGTCGTGTCATGTCATCATTATAGTAATATAACTGTATCAACTTTCAGCTTCTTCTTCTACTGTTTCTGCTAAAATTGAAGCATACAAAAATTAGCTGTTGGGCCCCCTTATTTAAGTTGGTAAGAGGATACTGATAATTTAATAATCTTAAAACAATAAGAAAGAACCCCCACCCCACAAATAAACAAAAAAACAAACAAAAAAAAAAACATTCCCACCTACTACTCTTCCACTTTGGCCCCATGCTCACCTTTGCTGCAGAGAAATCATGGGCTCCATTGACCAACAGATCCTGATCACCTGAGCAGAGGTTAACACAGCAGTCACTCAGTACTAGTTCTAGAAAAACAAAACAGTTATTATAATGAATATCTCACTATTTTATTACAGCAAACAGGGACAAGGACTTATGGCATTAAACCTGAATTTGAGGCTAGTGACTGCGTTCTTTGGGTCAGCTATTTACAGGTGGAGGGGAACATGCACATGCGGGGCTGAATGGGGCACAACAGACTCCTGTTGTGCCCCACTCAGCCCCGCCCACACCACACCGACCCAAAATTCTTTGTCATTTTGGAGTGAAACCTTAATTAATGTCACATCTTACTTTCCATACTGATTTTATGCATGTAAAGGTGTCATTTTCCTAATGATAATTTGATGAAAGTGTTCTGTATGTATGACCCACTGGATTTTTTTCTCTATGTGTCTTGTATGTTCCTCCAAATGGTTGTTGATTGTTATACTTTTGTGTGGCTGGACAGCAATGATGAGTCCAATAAAATTTTATCTTGTCATATGAGAGATTGGAGTCTTCAGTGACTCACTTTCTACCACCTCCATGTGGCTGTGATGGCATGGAAGAGGGATGTCTATGCTGGAGCCCAGAATGAGCTCACTCAGTCTGTCCACTGTGGAAACACACACACACACACACACACACACACACACACACCTGTATAACTCACAAATTTAAGTAAGAAAGACAAAACCTGTCATATTCTATTGATAACAATAGTACTTCAGATGGTTTACATCCAAGGGTGAAATCTTCAGTCAGACATGTGGCAGACCAACGCAGCCCAGTTAGAAACCTCAAAAAACAAATAAAACAAAACAAAAAAGCACAAACACACATTTATACATATATACGGTGCCTCGAGAAAGTTTGTGAACCCTTAAGAATTTTCTGTTTTTTTCTGCATAAATGTTACCTAAAATGTGATCAGATATTCATTCTAGTCATGAAACTAAATGACGAGGACCCAGTTAAACAAATAATACAAAAATATACATACTTGTTCATTTATTTATTTAGTAAAATTATCCAACATTAAATGTCTTTGTTGGAAAAAATATGTGAACCTCAGTCAATGTGATAACAATCAGGTCTCAGTTTAGTTTACTATTGAAAGACTATAAACCTGGGTCTTTACTATCAAAGTCTGGTCTTCACCACACAGGTTTGTGGATGTGCCATGCCTCGATCAATGGAGACTTCTGCTCAGAGAAAAAATTGTTGATGCTCACCAGGCTGGAAAAGGTTACAAAACCATTTCTAAAGAGTCAATCCACTGTCAGCCAGATGGTGTACAAATGGAGGAAATTCAACACCATTGTTACTCTCCCCAGGAGTGGTCATCCAACAAAAAAACGCTCCAAGAGCAAGGCGTGTAATACACCAGGAGGTTACAAAGAACCCCACACTCAAACATGTGCTGGGTTGTTTCCATGGGTGTCTGGTTATGTTTTAAAATGGGAGAGCAAACTTGGAAAGATACATAATTGGTGGGGGTCTAGGTCCTCCCCCAGACAAAAAAGTATTTTAAAACAATTTCCTGCATTTCTACACCACCTAAGTTATGGTAACAATAGAGATAATAAAAAATAATTTCCAAAACATAAAATAATCCTAATTTTGTATAGGCCCTATTACAGTTAGATGAATAATAATGACACATTATGAGGTTGTGTGTTCCTCACTTTGTTGAATGTAACTGCATGGCTCATAAAATCCCATCTGAGCCAGCTGTGGTGAAGCAGGGTTGGTCTCTCTTGCATTGGCTAATGTCAGTGTTCATGAGTCCACCATCAGGCAAACACTGAACATGAATGGTGTGTATGTTAGAATAGCAAAGAGACAGCCACTACTCTCAAGAAAAACATTGCTGCCCGTCTAAAGTTTACTAAAGGCCATGTTGATAAACCAAAAGACTACTGGAAGAATGTTCTGTAAATTAGAAGTGTTGTGTTTGGCGAAAACCTAACACTGCATTCCAACATAAGAACCTCATCCCAACTGTGAAGCACTGTGTTTGCAGTATCTTGGTTTGGGGCTACTTTGCTGCCTCTGGTCCAGGGCAGCTTGCAACCACTGACGGAACTGTGAATTCTGGATTTAAGAGTAGGCCTAAGACTTTCCTCTTTGATAAAGCTTATACAGGTTAGTCCTGAACCATCCCTTAGTCATGCTGCTATAGGCCTAGACTGCTGGGAGACTTCCCATGATGCACCTCTCTCCTCCTCTCCATCTGTATGCATTTTTATCCCATTACTGCATATTACTAACTCAACATCTTCTCTCTCCCGTAGTTTTGTGCTTTCTTGTCTCTTTCCTCTCTTCTTCTTTGAACTGATGAGCAGTTGGCACCTGCCATCAGTTTATGAATGTGTGTCAATGGGGTGAATGTGATATGTAGTGTGTGAAGGGCTTTGAGTAATCGGAAGACTAGAAAGATGCTCTAAAAGTACAGTCCATTTACCATTCTGTCGCTTCCAGCAGGTATTTCTGCCTCTGGAGCTGCAGAGTCTAGATCTATGATTGTAGGCCACCTGCTGCCCCCGTGTTCCTACTCGACACCCGCTACCGCAATTATCATTATTAGTCTTATCATTATTATTCCTATCATTATTATTACTATTTTATAAATATTAACATTACCACCATGACAAAGAGTACTGTACTCTGGGAAAAGTGCAATGACATAACTTCTGTTATGAATTGGCGCTATAAAAATGAAATTGAATTGTACCTGCATATTCTGCAGGACGTTGTCAGGGTATCTGTTCATAAACTGAAGCTCAACAAAAGGTGGGTCGTGCCGCAAGACAATGACCCTAAACACACAAGTCAGTCTACCAAAGAATAGTTAAAGCAGAAAAAATTTAATGTTTTAGAATGGCAGAATCAAAGTCCAGATCTTAATCCTATAGAAACGTTGTGGAAAGATCTGAAGAGAGCAGTTCATGCATGGAAGTCCACCAACATCACTGAGTTGAAGCAGTTTCGTAAGAAGGAATGGGCCACAATTCCTCCAAGCCCAAGTTGTGGGACTGATCAATGTTACAGAAAATGTCTGGTTAAAGTTTTTGCTGCTCAAGGGGTCACACCAGGTACTGAAAGCAAAGGTTCACATACTTTTTCCAACAAAGATAATTAATGTTGGATAATTTTGTACAATAAAACAATTAAAGTAGTATAATTGTTTGTGTGTTATTTGTTTAATTGGGTCCTCTTCATTACCTCCTGTCCCCTGGTTATTTACATCTCATTCAGTTATGCAAATAACAAAACTATAGTCTCAGAATAATCATTAGACCTAACATCGTTCTCTGATGATAATAATAATAATTATAATGATCAACTCGAGTAGACATGTACATGTACAGCAGTGACTACAGATCAGACAAAATGGTGTAGGCACTCAAAACCCAGTTGTGCCAGATATAATTCAGGTCTTGCATGTGAGGAGTATTGTTATCTAGAAACAAGAATAGCACTAATCTTATTTTGAATAATTTAATCCCCTAGTACTGAGTAATAATTGAATTGAATTAACTACACTAAACAAGAAATCTAGAGAGATGGAGGTTTGCTCTGGAAAACAGAGGAATGCAGCTTAGTAAGACAGAATACATGTGTGTCAATGAGAGGGACCCAGGTGGAATGGTGAGGTTACAGGGAGCAGAGGTGAAGAAGGTACAGGACTTTAAGTACTTAGGGTCAACAGTTCAGAGCAATGGAGACTGTGGAAAAGAGGTGAAGAGACGAGTGCAAGCAGGTTGGAACAGGTGGAGAAAAGTGTCAGGTGTGTTGTGTGAGTATCAGCAAGAATGAAAGGAAAGGTGTTCAAGACGGTGGTGAGACCAGCGATGTTGTACAGCTTAGAGACAGTGGCACTGAAGAAAAGACAAGAGGCAGAGCTGGAGGCAGCAGAGCTTAAGATGTTGAGGTTCTCTTTGGGAGTGACGAGGATGGACAGGATCAGGAATGAGTACATCAGAGGGACAGCTCATGTTAGATGTTCCGGAGATAAAGTCAGAGAGGCCAGATTGAGGTGGTTTGGACATGTTCAGAGGAGAGACTGTGAATATATAGGTAGAAGGATGCTGAGGTTGGAGCTGCCAGGCAGGAGGTCTAGAGGAAGACCAAAGAGGAGATTTATGGATGTAGTGAGAGAGGACATGAAGTTAATTGGTGTGAGTGAAGAGGATGCAGAGGAAAGGGTTAGATGGAGGCACATGGTTCGCTGTGGCGACCCCTGAAAGGGAACAGCCGAAAGGAAAAGAAGAAGACACTAAACAAGAATTCCTTGAAATTAGATTTTTGATCTCATTTTAAGACTTCTGGCAGCGGAACATCCTGACTTATTTTAAGAAATCTTCTCAAGTGAAAATCTCCTACTGCCCTGACAGCCACATTTGCTTGTCTCAAGCAAAATAATGCTTATATCTAAAATGTTTTCATTTAAATGTGATAGGGCATTTTTGTAGTGTATTACATTCACAGGGAAAAATAGTACCTGTAAAGAGGACTGTCTAATTGTTTGTTTGTTTTGCTGGCCTGGCTCTCTGTCCCTGTCTCCAGCCCCTTCTCACTTCCCCAATGCCATGAACGCCTCAGACCTGCCATCCTCGAGTCATCTACTAGATGCCCTCAGACTTTCTTGCCAGTTCTGGTCACCTGACGTTCCTTCCCACCTACACACCTGTTCCTACTTTCCTTGTCAGTCCTGCAGATGTATACCAGATGTGGGAAATAAATTGTGAGTTTAGATTTAATATTGTAACAGTTAATCAAAAAGTACTTACAGCTTACTGTATATCTTACTGAGTGCTCGTCATATGAAAAGAACGTGTGTATTTTGATGTGAGAGAATGGGGAACAGATACTAGTATAATTTTTTGAGCTGTCTAGATAGCGTGTGTATGTAGTGCCAATTAGAACATGTAGTAATGTTAGGAGACTTTGTTGTAAAATTATGTGTATTTGGGTCCTATCCCTGTTGCCCCGCTTACACCAGCCATGACAGCACCACTCTAATTCCACTGACTTAAATTGATCCAGTCATAGCAACCTGTCAGCAGTTACCACAGTCCTGAATAATTCAAACACTGTCCTCTGTTCATAGATTTATTATAACTGCAATTGATTATTCTCTACTCACAAGCTTGGGAAGGATGCCTTCATTCCATTCGGACTTTAGGTTCATTATTGGTGATAGTTACTCACAACTGCATTTTCAACACTGTCTGCCACAAAATATGTTTGTATACTACAACCTTGCTTTGCCATACACTTTGGAGGAAATGTTATTGCTTTTAGCAATAACATTTAGTTCACATGAAACTTGATGTGTTACCCTCAGCTGTGGCATCCAGTAGGAGTTTCTCTGCACGGGGTGCTTGGGGTGTGTCTGCCCTGAACAAGTAACGAATGATGGGAGGCTGTAGGCCATGCTGACCACTTGTCACCTCTGCCAGCTCACAGAAAAGGGTCACCCTCTCTTGCAGGAGCTCCAGCATTTCCCGATCCTTCTGCTGGAGGTCAGCTGTGGGTGGTGGGTGATGATTAATAAATCATGCATCAAACACAAATCTAATACAGCACATTACAACAAATCCTGCGTATTTTTACCAAGTAACAACGATGTACTGCTACCTAACATAGATAGTCTTAACACACATATGTTCATGTAACACATAGCCTTAATGCACACACACAAAAGCAAAAATGTTCTCCATGGTGCCGATACATGAAATAAAAGTGGTCCGTTGTTTTCTACACAAACACCACAGAGTGCAATATCACACTTATACCACAGCTACTAACTAAAGGAAAAATCTAAGTGTGTATCTGTAAATGTAGGAGGACTCCTAAAATACACTTTTATTGTAGCCTTCTGAATTGCCCTCCATACAGTATCTCCGATTTGTTCAGCAATTCAAATAGGTCTGGTGTTGTGCTCATTGGCAGCTATCTGCAGGTGGACAAACACAATCCAATCCAAACAAATATGGGGACACAGGTTGTTGTAGTTGACTTACAGATGTAACAACTTTCAAATCAACATATTTTATCGATCGACATGATAAAAATTAAGTGCATTTCTGTTACTAGCCGTCACTGCTGAGTGGCTAGGGGAAAGTCCCCCCATCCCAAAGAGAAAACAGCTAACATGTGGCACTGTGGACTCATAGAAGAAACATACAGAAAAGTGCCACATGAAAATGTTCCTTTCCTTGTGTCATTAATGTTTGTCTCCTGACCTTTGAGTCTCCTGAGATGGGCCTTGTGTTCAGTCTCTATGAGGGGGAACTCCTCTCTGGATGGGCACCTGAACACACAAAAGTACAGACCACACAAATCATGTTATCAGTGTTGTGATGGACATGAATGTTTTTTGTGTTTGTTTTTTGTACATATATCTTTTTTAAAGTTATATTTACTAATTATTAGGAGTGCAAAGATTTATATCGTGGAACAAGAGGCAGAGATACAGAAACAGTGATACACAACCATATGTGCGCTTATGGGATATTTAGTTGTGTGGAAGGGTAGCCAGGACAAAAGGAGGGAGAGAACAATTAGATGGTATATAATGGAAGTGGGGCTCATTGGGATGGATTTGGGGAGGAGGTCACCAGGTCAAAGCGGCAAGTACCACAGCTAGAGGTTGAAGCCACTGTGGAAATAAAAAGTACAATGCCACTGATGGCTGCTAGATCCTGGCTCCAAAAAATCCTGGCTCCAAGTCCTTCAAAGGATACTGTCACACAATATTTTGGTAAGTTTCATGTTTCTTGATTATGATACCTGTCCTGTTAACACAATTTAGCTAACATTAGCCTATGGTCTGTATATAGTAATACATTAGCATTAAATCATGCACCAGTTAGGCTGCTAAAGAGAAAGCTAATTCTGTTACTGCATGGTGTGCGGATGGCATATCTTTTTATTTTTGTACATAAAGCAAAGAGGGGATTACACAAATGTATTTCCTCAGATTTAGCGAACAGATGAAGCTTTGCAGAAGTTCAATCAGGAAAACTATCTTTATGCTTACTCATTCATTCACATTTTCCCTACCTTTCTCTCTTTCTCCCTCTTTCCCGCTTCCAACTCATCAGCTGACTATGGCCATTAACTCTTAGTTACCAACCAGAGTCTGCCACGATCTCCGCAAGCCAATCATATTGTTGCTGTCAAACTTTATAACTGTTCTCCTCTCTGCTGCTGTCACCTGTGACAATGTCGATGTCTGATTCCGACCGCGATCCTCTCCTGCACGACCCCATCACTTATATTCTGCTGACATGTCCTACGCCACTCACACAGGTGGTCATACCTTGGACTTTGTTTCTTCTCTGGGACTAGATATTGATCATATCCGTTGTGAGGACCTACTGATCAGTGATCATACATGCATTTTCTTTGATCTCTCTGTAAATGCAGACCTTTGTGTCTTAAAAGAACGTTGCATTCCTGCATTATTACTGAGAGTACGGCTGATCAGGTCTCTGTGCGCTTTTTCTGTGATATTTATACAAATTTTAACGATGTAGAGTTTTTAATGAAGTCTTTTAATAAGCATTGCTCCATGTCGCTGGACAAAGTGGTTCAAAGACATTCTGACTAATCATCCTTCCACAACAATAAATGTTCAGTCTCATATCTGAACTGTCCTCTCACCCACACTGTGTTTGTAGACCACCTCCTCACAGGTCTTTCTCAGGGATTTCAGGTCGGGGTCCTCACTTCCCCAACCATTACTTATGTGGCAAAAAATCTCTAGTAAAACCAGAAATGGTTATCTAGTTGTTAGAGAAAGAGGTGAATAACAGATAAGTTATCAACCCCTTTGAGTCCCATTTGGGGGGTACAATCAATATCAAGGCAAGTATCTGGCCTCCCTCCGTCTTCCAGCTTGATTTGTCTTCAGCGCTTTATGAAATTTACCCCATCACTGTAGCATGCTATGCCTCACAGTCCTATGTGACAATCAAGCAGTTGCCAGCATCATCAATAGATGGCGCTCCTCATTAAAAGATATGTCTTTCATGAGAAGCATCACGTCACTCACAACTTCATCATCATTTCTTATCTGTTATTATTATTAGTATTTATCTTTATTGGTGGGGGGGTTTGTTTTATTTTATTTTATTGCTGTATTATTGCCTGATTTTATGTGCCTCTGTCCTGAAATGTTTTAATTCTGGTTCAACCATGTAAAGGACTTTGCAACTTTGTTTTTGAAAAGTGCTGTTATAAATAAAATGTCTTATTATTATTATCATCATCATGGCACGTCACGTGCCTGGTCTTCAAAACACACTAGCTGATTCGCTTTCCAATTTTAAATTCCACACCTTCTGGAACATCCGTCCAGAGGTCAGCCCATTACTAATACAAGTTCTCTCTCTCCAATATCTAGCTCTGTCCTAAACCAAAGCCATGTGCTTAGATATATGGCATCAGCTAGGCTACATGAGGAAGGGTTTAGTAGTTTCCACTTGTGATTTTGCTTGGAGCACTTTTGCAATGTTTTGTGTTTCTATTTGTATGCCACCTTTATTCGTGAATCTTGTCTGTGCCTTCATTTGCTACTGCATGGATGTTCGCCAAATCAAACCTTAGTACATTTGTGGGTTGATTGCTGGTGTAGTGTGATAAAGATGGTGATGATGATGAATTTTAAATATTTCTAGAGAACTGATAAACCTCTCTCAGGAACCTCTGCTGTCGCATGGAATTTGCAGTTCTTGGGAGGTTGCTAATGGAAAGTTGAATAACAATTTCTCAATTTAAGACAGGCCTGCAAAAATCCATGGAGCATAAACAACAAATTCTGACAACCTAAGCCAAATTAGTAAATTAAAACTTGCTTTCCCTGACTGTGCATGGCACAACCTGACACCACCATTTTTAAGGAACATCTCATGATTGGTTGGCTGGTTTCCATCAACTGGAACTTATGAGTCATAAGACTCGGGACACAAAGGACAAAGAGACTGATTTTGCAATGTAGACCTGAAACATACATTAATTGATATGTTATGTGTCATTAGCCATGTATAAAAAGAAAGTGAAGTTTTGAGTTAACCTGCTGATTTGGATGCAGGGGCAATAAACCCTGAACTAACAGGAACTGTTTCTTTGTGTAAAGAAATTATATTTTTTTACAAAAAATGGCTTACAATTTTGTTGTAATTTCACAAAACAAATTTTTAGTGACATTTTTGATCATTTGGGACAGCATGTTCAGTAATTAGTTCATTAGTGTAGGTCCTTGCTTTCAACGCTAATGACATATTTCAAAAAATATTTAAAACCTTTTTTTTAACCTTAAATAAGTCTAAAGTTACATAATACTATGCATTAGTCTATTAGGATGTGTTATGATAGCTGCATTCTGTCCTCACTACACCAGAAAAGTGATCATAGACTGTAAAAAAAGAAAATGTAAGATATCAGCTAAATCCCAAGCCGCACCGAACCTGTGAAGGCCGGCATCCAACCAACTCTGACAGAAAGAAACATTCTACAAGAATGGCTGCTCAATGCCTGTGTTTCTAACATGACAAAAGTTAGGAAAGTCAGAACTATGACAAATTTTATTATATGCTGCCAACGCGTCTCAAGCATACCCGAGAAGAGGGTGTGCAAAGATAGGAAATATTAGGAAACACTCCATAAACTTTCATTGTTATGCAGATGAATTATATCTATTGATCAAGCCAGATGAAACTAACCAGTTAACTAAACTTCAAGCATGCCTTTGTCACGGATACGCCAGGCTCCACCGTGAGCTAATGAAGCACACCTGCTGTCTATCACACTCCTGCTCCCCATCAGCTCCTAATCACAGCCAGCATAAAAAGCCCAGCACTCACCTCAGCCAGTGGTCCGACCTCGTTTGATACAAGGACTCACCATGCTACTCTGCATAACCCCTATCTCCCTTTCCAGCGATCTCCTTCTCCAGCAATCTCCTTGTCTAGCGATCTCCCTCTCCAGTGATCTCCACACCAGCGAGTCTTCCCTCCAACTGACTCCTCCATCTCCATACCTGCACACCTGTCTTACCTGGCTATAACCTAATAAACAACGATCTGTCTCCATATCGGTGTCCCCTGCCTGTTTGTCCGTAACAGCCTTAAGGACATAAAGACCTGGATGACCTGCAACTTTCTGATGTTAAACTCAGACAAAACTGAAGTTATTGTACTTGGCCCCAAACACCTCCGAGACACATTATCTAAAGATATAGTTACTCTAGATGGCATTGCACTGGCCTCCAGCAGCACCATAAGGTGCTTAACTCCCACATAAAACAAACTTCAACAATGCCTTTTTTCACCTATGTAACATTGCAAAAATCAGGCACATCCTGTCTCAAAATGATGCCAAAAGATGAGTGCATGCATTTGTTACATCTAGGTTGGACTACTACAATTCCTTATTATCCGGTTGCCCGAATAAGTCCCTTAAGACTCTCCATTTGATCCAGAATGCTGCGGCACGTGTACTGATAAGAAAAGAGATCATATTTCTCCAATATTAGCTTCTCTGCACTGGCTCCCTGTAAAATCCAGAATAGAATTTAAAATCCTTCTCCTCACCTACAAAGCTCTTAATGGTATGGCACCATCGTATCTTAAAGATCTCTTAATACCTTAATATCCGACTAGAACACGGCACTCCCAGAATGCAAGGTTACTTGTGGCTCCTAGAGTCTCCAAAAGTAGAATGGGAGCCAGAGCTTTCAGTTATCAAGCTCTTCTCCTGTGGAATCACATCCCAATGTGGGTTTGGAAGGCAGACACCATCTCCACATTTAAGAGTAGGCTTAAGACTTTCTTCTTTGATAAAGCTTATTGTTAGGGTTGGCATGGGTGAGTCCTGAATCATCCCTTAGTTATGCTGCTGTATGCCTAGACTGCTTTCCATGATGCACCTCTTTCCTCTCTCCTTCTCTCCCACTCCATCTGTATGCATTTTTATCCAATTACTATATGTTACTAACTTGACATCTTCTCTCTCCTGTAGTTCTGTGCTTTCTCGTTTCTCTCTTTCTGTCGCTTTCAGCAGGTATTTCTGCCTCTGGAGCTGCAGAGACTGGATCTGTGGTTGTGGGCCACCTGCTGCCCCCGTGTTGCTGCTAAACAACTGCTACCAGAGTTGTTGTTATTGGCTCTGTTACTAATACTGACATTATTTTTCCTATAGCTGTCATTCCTATTATTATTAATTTATTAATATTAACACTACAATTACAATTCTACTATTTTAAAAAAAATGTTGGTTCTATTTGCATTGTGCCTCCCCCACCCCGCCACCCCCAAAACCTCTCTCTCTCTAAACCTCTCCCTGTGTCTCTCTGTTTTTCTCTCTCAAAACCTAACACAGCAGCAGTGGATGGCTGCCCCCCATTGAGTCTGGTTCTGTCCAACATGTCAACACGTTGCTAACGTGTTAAAAATCACAGTTTTGAATTTTTTGGCTTGCCATACAAGTAGGCACGTACTTGGTCCTCTATAGTGAAGTCTGTCACAGTCATGGACTGACTGGTGGGTATAGAACAATATGCATAAATATAATCTAATAAATTCTAATCCTATACACGCTTTAATCATCCACAGTTCTATTTTTAAAATTAAACTTAATTCATGGCAAGAAATCCTGGGAAAAGACATATATTCCTAGGAAGTAATCATTGCAAAATCACAGGAAAAATCTACAATTCTCAAAAATGTCTACAGTTAACTATTTTATAATTTTTTATAATATGATCATTACAAAGCCTTGTAAACTCAGTGGGCTCCAAGTTTAACCATAACAATGATCCCTTATTTGTATATTCAGCACAACAGAGCTTTTAATTGCTGATATCCATGAATCTGGTTGATTTTTTTTATTGAAATTGAAAGGAATGCTATGTATTTCTTCTATTTGTGCAGTTTTTTACACAGCGTGTGTCTGGCATACTTTTCTTTGATGGCACTACCTGTGAAATTAGCTACCTCAGCAGTCATCAATACATTTAAGACCGTTATGTACCAACATACCAAGGCAAATTACTTGTATGTGAAAACCTACTTGGCAATAACCCAATTTCTGATTTTGATTCTGAAACTGTGAAAATAAGATCCAAGTTGCAATAAACCTTATTATCCTTTAACACACAAAGACATGAGATTGATAGTGATCTTGCAATCTCACTCTCAAAAAGAATGTTAAACTATTCCTTATAATTATAGAAAGAACTGTATGTGTTGGTGCATTTGCCCACTTGCTGACAGTGCGCTGGATGTGGCGTATCCAGACGTTCTTGTCCTCCTTGGAGGCAGCATGGAACTCATACATCTCAGGAGGGGAGGAGTCGCTGATGAGGAACATACCTCGCTCCTGATTGGCTATATCCCTCACTATCAGGTTCTGAAGGGACAGCACTGGAGATTTGTCCTGGATCACACAGCAAGCGGTTGTTTGGAGAAATAAATATGGAGAGAGAGGAAAAGTCAGATAACAGTATGAACAGTTGTCTTTCCAGTCATCTGCGCAACAAAATCCATTAGTGAATTCAATTTTAGTGTGCATTGTGTGTGTGAGTACATTTTCTTACCAGACATGGAAAGATGTACCTTTGGTCTTTCTCCTGCAGAAACACCAGGATGTCTGTCATCAGTAAGACCTGTGTATCTACACACACACACACACACACACACACACACACACACACACACACACACACACAAAATATAGTCAAGTTGCTGTTCCATCAAGCACATGTGAACACATGTAAACTTGAAGCCTACCTACAGTGGTGTGCAAAAGTGTTTGCCCCCTTCCTGATTTCTTATTTTTTTGCATGTTTGTCACACTTAAATGTTTCAGATCATCAAACAAATTTAGGACTTTGACTAGGCCACTCCAAAGTCTTCATTTTGTTCTTCATCAGCCATTCAGAGGTGGACTTGCTGGTGTGTTTTGGATCATTATCCTGCTGCAGAACCTAAGTTCGCTTCAGCTTGAGGTCACGAACAGATGGCCGGACATTCTCCTTCAGGAGTTTTTGGTAGACAGCAGAATTCATAGTTCCATTTATCACAGCACGTCTTCCAGGTGCTGAAGCAGCAAAACAGCCCCAGACCATCACACTACCACCACCATATTTTACTGTTGGTATGATGTTCTTTTTCTGAAATGAGATGTAATGGAACACACACCTTCCAAAAAGTTCAACTTTTGTCTCATCAGTCCACAGAGTATTTTCCCAAAAGTCTTGGGGATCATCAAGATGTTTTCTGGCAAAAATGAAATGAGCCTTAATGTTCTTTTTGCTCAGCAGTGGTTTTCGTCTTGGAACTCTGCCATGCTGGCCATTTTTGCCCAGTCTCTTTCTTATGGTGGAGTAATGAACACTGACCTTAACTGAGGCAAGTGAGGCCTACAGTTCTTTGGATGTTGTTGTGTGGTCTCTGAATGGCTGAAGAAGAACAAAATGAAGACTTTGGAGTGGCCTAGTGGAGATAAGTTGAGCAAATTGTTTGCGAATGTTTATTCAACATCTGTTGCATAATAGCCAAACCTTATATGGATTCAGATGTGAATTTGATACAGCATTCTAGTGAGGCTGACAGACTTTGGAGTGGCCTAGTCAAAGTCCTGACCTGAATCCTATTGAGATGCTGTGGTATGACCTTAAAAAGGCAGTTCATGCTCAAAAACCCTCCAATGTGGCTGAATTACAACAATTCTGCAAAGATGAGTGGGCCAAAATTCCTCCACAGCGCTGTAAAAGACTCATTGCAAGTTATCGCAAATGCTTGATTGCAGTTGTTGCTGCTAAGAGTGGCCCAACCAGTTATTAGGTTTAGGGGACAATCACTTTTTCACACAGGGCTATGTAGGTTTAATAGTAACAACCTTCATTTAAAAACTGCATTTTGTGTTTACTTGTGTTATCTTTGACTAATATTTAAATTTGTTTGATGATTTGAAGCATTTAAGTGTGACAAACATGCAAAAAAATATGAAATCAGGAAGGGGACAAACACTTTTACACACCACTGTATCCTCAAGCTACCCTGTCATCTTGTGCTTATAATTTTAATTTTCCAATTCAATTAAATTTTATTTATACTGTATAGTGCCAATTCATAATATAAATTATCTCATTGCACTTTTCCTATAGAGCAGGTCTAGACTATACACAGGTTTTTTAACCACATAGTCCCTATTTAAAGCGAGGAAAGTGCAAATGTACAGTATTTGTCACAAAGGTCACGATTGTTTATCAAAAATGCCTATACAAAATGACAGCAGTCATTTTTGCCATCTTTTTTATTAAAATTTTTGCAAGGAATAACAGAACAAGAACGATCAGCCACAGTGAGCTGTTAGATGAAGAGCTGCAAGCTGCACACCTCAAACTTCTCAACAAGGTTAAGTACAGTAACTTATCTAACTGTGCCCCTGATGTGTGAAAAACTACTCACGCCATGTGCAGCATAAAATTGGATAACGGTTGCTCATGGCATAATGGAAAAAGGCAAGTATTTGACTGACTTCTTTAGTAAAACAATGTGTTTGTGTTGCTGTGTTGTAAACAGATACACCAGTTGCTCTTCTGTTATACAGTATTTACATTTCTGACAAAGTGGCTGCTCAGTGATTGTTCGCTATAAACTGGTTGGTACCATGGGTATCGCCATATCAACCAGGACTGAAATCTTAAACCTGCCTACTTGATTTTTTTGGCAACTTGAGGGCAACTGAAACAAATGTGAACACAACATTGACATATCATCACCTTTTAAGTTGATATGAAAAGCTTACTTACACATTCTGCTGTTACGGAGCAACAATATCATTCTTTTGGAGTAGTTTTCTGGTGAATCTGGTGAGTGTACTGTAAGTATAATATTCACTCTTTTAAGTAGAATGCAGTATGTTTTTAGAGCTCTTTCACATTGTTTTCACACTATCATTTGAAACATTGTTATTATGAAAATATCGATTATAGTCGCTTTAAGGAGGACAACTTTAAAGGAGGAAATATTACCTCGACCTGGTGCACCATGGTAGCTGAATGGTTACAGCTCATGCCACATGACTGCATCGTCCACAGTTGAAAAAAACACTACATCTGCAGGTAGGTATACCTGGGTCTAAAGCACCCAACGCAACTAGGAAATGAAGGCACATTGTCTTGGTGAAACCAGGAGGACACCTTAAACAGGTGGTGTTTTTATGCCTTGCCAGAATGAGATCTGCTTGAGCCTTGGACTGCACGGTCCATGGAGTCTGAGTCTGCACTCATTCTCAGTAAATAATTTTCCACCTTATTCAGGAAACCTAAAATGTATATATTAAGTTAATTTTCCTGTACACTGATTTGTTATTCAAATTAGAAAGATACTCCTGAGCCAACCACAGCATGTGCAGACGGACATGGGAAATAAGATGCCCAAGACTTATACAAACGTCATGATTACAATGTGTTAAATAATTAAAAATGTATTATTAAAAAATGAATGAGACTGAAAATAATAGAACCATTTCTGAGTACAAGTACAAGCTGAGTGACAGCAATAGCAGATTATTTCATGGTAGCCTTTGGAGTTTTTGACCAAAACACTAGGGTGCAATGCTTTTATGAGTGGGCCAATGTTTTGTTTGTTTCCATTATTTCTGTTCCACTGATCTACAGGTGGCAGTAATATGCCAAGAAACAAAGCAATGCCCCAACAAAGGCAGGGGAGAAGAAGACTGAAGAAGAAATAAGAAAATACTGCAGGTTGCAAACTGCACTAACTTAGAAAATGTTTTATAAGGAATAGAATGCATTCAATATGTTTGTTAGAACTCAAAGATACACATTATGCGTGAGAAACACTGCATGTAAAAAAATTCAGTGTACAAGAAATCGCCACAGAGCACCTTTAATTTGAGTCAATGGATTACATATTAATGAATCAGAAATTGGTGGAAAATTCTAATAATCTACGCTAACCTTTTTGAACCAATAGAAACAGCAATGTGCTAAAATAGACTTCAACACTAATGTTTTTGCAGCAAAACTCAACTAAGTTTGTTGTCTGTTTCTGTTCTTTTTACTTTAAATCTTGGGACCTATTTTCATAGTGGCACAACAACCAGCACAAACAGTGCTCTGACAGTTTGCTATTTACTTGACCTTGAAATTCACTTCCCGTCCGTGTGGTATTTTGGTGGATCACACAACATTGGTATTTTGGTGAACATGAGAAAACTAAATACTTGTGTAGCAATAACAGAATAATACTTAAAATGCAAATAAATTATTTTTTATTTAACACTCTCCAACCAGTACATGCATTTCAAATGACATCAAATAAATAATGTGGTTAAAACAGGAATGACAGTAAATCAGTCTGCATTTACCAATAAATTAATGAGTGATTCTTACAGTATCTGTTGTCCACAGCTGCTTTATACTGTATGAAACTCTTCTCCTGCAGTCATCCGAAGGCAGCAGGACACATATGTTGATTTGTCAAAAAAAGCAACTGTAAAAAGGATTGTATGGTCTGTTGGTAATAATAGAGTATTAGATATTTATGAAAGATGGAATTTGCCCCTTTCCTCTAATTAAACACCAACAATGATTCGATCCCGGTTTCCTCCAGCCCATATGTCGAAGTGTCCTTGGGCAAGACACTGAACCCCAAATTGCTCCAGAGGGCTGTGCCTTTGGTGTGTGAATGATTAGTTAGTTAAGTTAGTTTCTTTGAACTGATGAGCAATTGGCGTCTGCCATCAGTGTGTGAATGGGGTGAATGTGATTTGTAGTGTGAAGCACTTTGAGTAGTCGGAAGACAAGAAAGGTGCTATACAAGTACAGACTGTTTACCATTCATTGTTTGTGTATTTATATCAGCATTTATTTATGTATGCATCTATTGACAGATTTGTCAGTTTCATCAAACACAGGAATGGATAGTGAGAACATTTATATACACAAGTAGATAAATGTGTGAAATAAACAATGTGAAAATATAATAATTACTTAATCTTGGAGATTATCATACTGAAATGGTAATAACAGATTATTCTATCTAAATGAAGTGTCAAATTGTACTCTTTTGTTTGCCATGTTACAGCGCTCCCTCATAAACATTATGCTACAAAACTGCTGAGAAGCTGCAGCATTCATATGCTTAAGACCATTATGGGCTCGCAGTGTAGAATTGTGGGAAAAGTGCGAGTGTCGCGTAATCACTATTCTCTCCAAAAATATAAGCAGCTTACGTTCTTTTTCTGTAACACTTCTGTCCTCTCCTGTTTTCTGCTGTAGTGAAATGAGCTGAGTGGCTTGAAGCAGTTCCTTCATCAGCTACGTTTGAATTTTTTATGCAGACCATCTTAAAAGAGCTTTTATGGAACAGATGCCTGTATAGTCCAAAATGGAGGAAGTAGCGAGGGTTTTAAAAAACCTTTGAAACTTTGACGTGTAAAATGTGTGCCAATGGCCAATTGCAAATGTTGAAGGAACTTGTGTTTTGCATAATCTATTTTATATTTTAAGATGTGTTTATTTCTGCATATTCCATTTTACTTCCTAGTTTTGTTTATTTCATTCAAAAGCAACTATATTATTCATTTTTCAACAACTATATAATATTATTAGTCACACTAACCAACTTATATAAAGCTGGATAGCGTGATAACACAGTTTTTACTCCTCTGCTGAAGTAAAAACTTCTCCACAATAGAGATGCGGCATGGTTTACTGTCTATCATGAGATAGTTTATGGTACAATACAGTACATTTCTTAAATAAATTGTATAAACTAACAAAATCTAAAACAAAACTCTATGGTCCATTTAGTGACCAAGCTAGCTTGCTGTATGGTAGTCTGGTCCATCGGCACCAAAGATAGTCTAGTGGGGAAATACCCCGCCAAACACACATGGAAACACAAGGTTGAGATCCAGGACAGTCAAGGGTGTTGTAACATGGGAAATGTGGGATGAAGTAATGGTAACTTGTGAAATGTATGATCAAACTGGAAGACTGAAGCGGAAGACTCACCCCCCCAAAAAGCACCACAGAGCGCTACAGGAAGCCATTCCTGCCTGTGGCTATCAAACTCTTTAACTCCTACATCTAAGTTTTAGTCTATATGACCCTAAGTCATTAAACTGGACATTGATCATTGACATCACTGCAATACTTGACATAATTGTGCAGTATTCTGTGTTTAATACTCCGGTGCAATATACTCTTTTTTCAGTGTAATGGCAAGAACAAACAGACTCTTTGATATAATAACATAGACTAGATATTACATAGATATTATTATAATTGTTTGGCGTCAATACTTCATCTGTGTATGATTGTTTGGACTGCGAGATGAGAACAGTACACTGATAATGATGACATGGAACTATAAATTATCCTATTGACTGTTATGTCCAGACTTCAGGAACACTCTTCTCCTCTTCTTTATTCCGAAGAAATTGCCACTACAATTTGGCGTTGTCGGCATTTTCACTCGTGTGAGAGGACTTGGGCGCTCGGCAGGTTAAGACCGTGCACGGCTAGAGTCTGGGACTCTGTACCTCAACCTTCCCGGCAAGGAAGGATGGAGACGAGGGGGCCTGCTGCACTGAGTGTCCGAGGCTCGCTCACCGCTGTGATCCAGTGAACCTAGTGGCTGTGGCAGCACTCTCTTTCTGGTGAGTTTATTCAAGGGGGCCCAGGGTATACCGATTCTCGCTACCATGAGGGGTGTGCATGACAGACGTGTCAGCAGGGCAGGTCTGGGACCGCTGTGTGAATCATTGCAGTATTTGGCCAAAATTTTCACTGTCAGACAGGGTGTTTCTTACAGACCGGTTCTTTTCTGCAATTCTTTTCTACACACTCATTGGGTTCCCTCTTGGGTTATTTAAAAAAGAGGAGTGAATGTGTGAAAGGAAAAATAAATAGATAAAAAACCAAACCAAACCAAAAATAAAATAATATAAAATAAATAATTAAAAAAACTGAGTAAGTAAAAGGTGTGAATGCCAAACGGATGATCTGGGAAGACAATAAAACAGGCCGCTCTTAGAGGCATTGAAGGGTTAATATTAATTAATTTTTTTTTGGATGGTTCTCAAGTAAGTCTGTAAACTATCTAACTGTCTTTCCCCTAGCAGCCAGCTTCAAGGTCCCTTTTTTTCTTTCCTCTTAATTGTGACAGAAGCGCTCCTAAGAATCCAGCTAAAATATTAAAAAGCACAAAGAGGCCATTTAAAACATCAAACGAAGTTATTATAGTTGGGGAATCCGGGTTAAAGAATAAATATGGGTTCTAACAATAGCAAAACTTCTGAGAATGAAAGATCAAATCTGCTACCACCTATGTTGAAATCCCCTAATATAAACTACATGATTACCAATTATGGTAAGCACAGCATTGACCAGCTGGACATCTGGGTAAATGAATTTGGTTTTCCATCAACCGGCAGCTTCTCTCTCAGACAGATAGAGATATTAAAAAGGCAAATTAGAAGAGAAAGAACAAGTCACTCAAAGAAATAAGCAATTTAAAGCAGACTGGAAGGCTTATGCTTGTTGGCAGCATGAAGCCCATATCAGGGATAAAAAAATAAATAAGGCAGGGACGGATCAGCCAAACACCTGTGTCTCATTATGTCCCACAGTGTGTCAAGCTGGATCTGGACTCAGCCCCCTTCAAAGGAAGTCAGCCTCAACAACGAGCAGCAGCAGCAGCTATAGCAGCAGCACCAGCAGAGGCACAGCCACCAACTGCGGCCTCAATATACCAGGACGAGGCAACAGGAGGACAAGGATCATTTATTCCCGCACCTCCAACACCCAAAGAGACCTACAAATCACATTGGGGTGGCCCAAACACCCCCAATTGCCCTTCCAGCCTTCATCGCACTTGAAGCAACAAAGAATTCCGGCCCAGACCAAACTCCAGCACCTCCTTAAAAGTGATTGCCCCGATGATGGAGGTGGCAGCAGGAGATGGGACCTCACAACTGATTTTCAGACCATGGACATATGCTGACCTGAAAGAAGCCGCACATTTTCTCCCCCTCTGTTCAGGATGGGGAGCATTCGCCACACAGTTACTGGCCTTCTGCCAACAGTTCAGACCCACCACCATCGAGCTACAGAGACTGTTAGGAACTCAGATGGGCACAACCTGGCCGAGAGTGAGGGGGGCTTTCCTACAGCGGATATAAGGCTGAAACAGACAGAGTGGGACCATGCTGATAACATACTGTATAAGCAAGCTGTCACTGACCTCTGTGACAAAATAAAGACTATTTTTCCCCTGAGAATGGATTTGGGAAAGATAACAGCTTGCAAACAAAAGGATGGTGAGACTGTAGTAGAGTATTTGGGCAGGCTCACAGAGATCCATAATACACACAGCGGACTGAAAAAGCCTGAAGCTATGGGGGGTAATAATACAATCACCCCCTGGGAAGTACATCTACGTGACTGTTTCATCAATGGCATCCACCCTGAGATTGCGGACATGGTGAAACTTGACTGCATGCAGAAAAATTCCTCAAAGATGAGCAAAGGAAGAAAAGTACGCAGCTGACGGACAGATTACAGATGGCGCAGCAGAGGGCATATGAGAATCAGAACAGAGGCCGTGAGTGGACGTGGAGGAAGAGGACGAGTAAGGAGTGACGCTTGTTTCAAATGTGGCAAAATGGGACATTGGGCAATCATGATTGCCCCAAGAATCACGAGCAGGCTGACTGACTAGATGGGGTGTCGAGGCCATGTCGGGAAGGGGCTGGCTTGAACACTGGAGACGACAGAGCATTCTTCACATCAGTTACGTAAGAACACCCACACTGATACAAAAGAGCATGTCAACACACAAGACACAGACAACTGCCTGCATGAGACACAGACACACACAGACATTGATAAGTGAGGCTATCTCTTACCTTGAGCCCACACAAGCCACTGATGACAAAGCCCCAGCAGAGATATACACTGAATATAAACATGATGCATACAAACGCATGCCTGAACACACAATCAATGTTGATGGAAAAGATATTGTTTTGCTTGTGGATTCTGGTGCGACTGATTCTGTCAGAGAGAGTCAGAATTTGCAGTCCTTCCAAAGATGAGTGGCAGATTTGTGAGGACAGTGGGAGTTTCAGGAACACCCCTGGTGGAAAGGTATACCACACCATTGCCATGCAGTGAAGAAATTGAGAAACACTTTAAACATTCATTCTTGTTATCTAAACGATGCCCGATCAACATTATCAGAAGAGATATAATGGTAAGATTAGGAATTATTCTGATTTCCACTCCCGAAGGCATCATTGTAGCCAGAATTTCTGACAATGCATCACAATATGTGAAACACAGTAGCAGTGAGCTAATGTACTCTTATCAATGGAAACTGCCTCACACAGCTGCTGGCTCTGTAAATAACACTCTGATTACCAAGGTCAAAGCTCTCTTTCCAGACAACTATACACGAATAGACATCAAGTTGCCACAAGAGTTACACTGCATGATGTAGGATTAATCAAAGATACTGAGCCTGTAGTAATCACACCAAAATCTTCATACAGGCCGTGTCAGAACCAATATCCTTTGTAGAAGGAAGCTGTTGACGGTATTAAACCGGTGTTTGATTCTCTTTTAAAAGCAGGAGTGATCATTCCATGCGCAAAATCTCCACCTATTTTCCCTGTACGGAAACTCAGAGACGCCAGAGAGCCACAACATTGGAGATTTGTGCAGGACTTGCAGGGGGTAAATGCAGCAGTACATGCAAGAGCACCCAATGTTCCCAACCCACACACAATACTCTCGCAGGTGCCACCTAGGAGTAAGTGGTTTTCAGTTGTTGACCTGGCTAATGCTTTTTTCATCATCCCAGTGGATCCTGACAGCCAGTATTGGTTTGCGTTCTCTTTTGAAAGTAAGAGTTTCACATTCACCAGACTTGTCCAAGGGTATTCGGAGAGTCCTGGAATCTTTAACGATGCGTTAAAAAACAATTTGGAAATGTTAAAACACATCACATTTCATGTGATCTCAGCTGAGGGGAAGTCCCTATCACCCAAAAGAACCCAGGCAATTCAGCTCATCCCAAAGCCAGAAACAAAGAAACAAGTTATGGCCGTCTCAGGGACGATGTCATACTGTAGACAATGGGTTGCAAATTATGCACAGATTGAAGGCCCCCTTGATATTGTACATGGGAAAAGTCTTGCAGCAAAAGTCCACTGGACACCAGAAGGGGAGAAGGCTTTTGTGGACTTAAAGCTGGCCCTCCAGACACCCCCAACGCTTGGTCTCCCTGACAGTAACAGACCTTTCACGCAGACTGTTGACGAGAGGGGTGGGTTCATGACTTCTGTACTACTACAAGAACATGAGGGGAGGCTGAGACCAGTGGGCTATTTTTCCAGCAGGCTTGACCCTGTAGCAGCTGGGCTGCCAAATTGTCTGAAGGCTGTGGCGGCTGCAGAGAAAGCTGTTATAACCTCATGTGACATTGTGGGTTATGCTGATCTGACACTGTTGGTTCCACATGCTGTCTCAATGATATTGCTTGAACAGAAAACATCACATCTCTCAACAGCCAGGTGGTTAAGATACCACACCATATTGCTTGAAATGCCTAATATCACTGTTAAGAGATGTACAGTGCTTAACCCAGCAACTCTCCTCCCTACAGCGGCAGACGGTGAACCTCACGATTGTGTGGCAGTGATAACAGAGACTTGCTCCCCCAGACCAGATCTGCAGGAAACAGCATTGATCAATCCAGAGCTGGAGCTGTTTGTTGACGGTTCAGCATCACGAGATCCAGCAACTGGTAACAATCTTGCAGGGTTTGCAGTAACAACATTGTATGAAACAATTCTGGCTAAACCACTCCCATCAAATTAATCAGCACAGGCTGCAGAGTTAGTTGCATTAACGGAAGCATGTAAATGTGCTAATGACCAAACTGTGAACATTTTCACAGATAGCAGATATGCATGGGGAGTGGCGCATGACTTTGGAAAACTCTGGGCAAACAGAAACTTCCTTACATCCACAGGCAAACCCATTGCACATCACACACTGGTTGCTGAACTCTTGGATGCTATTGCCTAAGCAGATTGCCATTTGTAAATGTGAAGCACACACTAACAACCTCGATCCTATCTCACAGGGGAATGTCAGAGTGGATAAGGCAGCAAAAGCTGCTGCCAAACAAACACCGACCACTCAGTGTGTTGCAGTAACTAATGAACCTCTGTCACCTACAGCTGATCTGCAGGAACTGCAGACAAGAGCAACGGCAGAGGAAAAAGCAGTGTGGCGAAAGGCAGGCTGCACTGTCATAGACAAAGTGTGGTATGGACCAAGTGGCAAACCATGCTTACCAAAGTATCTGTTCCATTATTATGCTGTGTTGACCCATGGGCGAGACCAAAAATGCATTGTTTGTGCAACCAATTATGTGGGGAGAAGTATTCAAATCCCACAGGGGCCCATGTGCCTCCTGAGAGACCCTTTGAACATCTGCAGATGGATTTCATTGAGCTGACATCCAGTGAGGGAAAGAAATATTGTTTGGTCACTGTTGACATGTTCTCTAAATGGGTAGAGGCCATCCCAACGGCCAAACAGGATTCAGCAGCAGTAGCAAAGAGTCTAATACGAGATATCGTCCAGCGCTGGGGTATTCCAGATAAGATTTCTAGTGATAACGGTACACCTTTCATGAGCGCAGCATTGAAGAGTGTAGGAGAGTATCTTGGTATTGATTTAAAACATCATTGTGCTTATCACCCAGCCAGCCAGCGCAGGAGCCATGGAGAGGGGGAACAGTTCTCTGAAAAACAAGCTTGCTAAGTGTTGTGATGAGACAGGGCTGCCCTGGACAAAAGTACTGCCCATTGTTATGATGTACATGAGGTCCAGGATAAGAAGCAGGGGGGGTCTCAGCCCTTTTGAAATCCTATTTGGCAGGCCATTGAACACTGGTATTGGGCCAGTGAAAAGACAACTTCCTGACACCAGCCAATGTGAGGATGAGATGCTACGCTATTGCACAAACTTATCCTCTGTGCTTTCTGATATTCACAAACAGGTGAAGGAAGCCATTCCAAAGGCTGCAGAGAGGAAACTGCATGACTTGGAGCCTGGTGATTGGATCGTGGTGAAGGATTTCAGACGGAAGAACTGGCGGGCTTGCAGGTGGAATTGTCCCTACCAGATCTTGCTCACCATTGAAACAGCTGTTAAGGTGGCAGAGAGAGCTATGTGGATCCACGCCACCCACTGCAAACGAGTACCCGAGCCGGGGCCAGCAGCCAATCACCAGACAAGTGAGATCGAGATCAGTGAGTGAACCGAACCTTCCTCCCCTTGTGCATTCAGGGGGTATTGGAGGGGAGTGGCGGTCCCGTGGGGGAGTTTCTCTCAGCACAGAGATTCCACTGGGACCACCTAGAACCACTACCCTCCCGAACCAACATCACAGGCACACTGTTTAGGGGGTAGGCAGAGGCGACACAACTGATAAGATGACACTTGAGACCCAAGAAAGATGGCGATGGAGGGGTGACGGACTGAGAGACGGGGTGCTGCTCGCTGTTATCATTGTCCTGTCATCAGTCTCACTAATGGAAACATTCAAATCACAACTAACCCTGGAAGAAGGAGGGGTCAAAAGGGAGCCGCCATCCATCTTCCCCAACATCCCAGCTCAGCTGGAAGACAACGCATGGTATGCAACTATACTGACTACTGTCAGAAAAGTGACTAACCAGAGCTGCTACACCTGTGTGCAGCTCCCCCATGGGGTGGGGGATTCCATCCCAGTGAAACCCACGCCATTAAATATCTCTGAGACCCTAGGAGTCATGGTGGCATTCACCCGGAGGGGTTACTCTGCAGAACAGAACAGTGAGAGACATGGGAGCAGCACTCAAGCTATGTAACATCAGTATCACCAACTACGACGGCTCCACAGCTAGGTTTTGGAACATGAGCCAAATAACCCAGCAAGGAATTCATCATGACTACCAATCCAGCATCCCAGGCCGGTATGGTTGGATTCACCAGACAGTGCTACACGTCTAGAGATCACTTCCTGGGGACTTCAGCATGCAAACAGATTGTCACTACAACATCCGGCCCTGGGTGGAACAAGGGAGGCCGAAGCAAATGCAGGGGACGTCAGCCATACATCGCTCAGCTGAATCTGACTGACACCACCAGCTTACACCGCCCAGGAAGCGACAATCCCATCGTCCTGATGCCTACGGAGGATGGATTTGGAGATTTGGAGAGCACGTGTGGGTATGTGGACAACATGTTTATCAATCCCTCAGTCCGGGGTGGTGTGGCACCTGCTACCTTGCTAAGCTGATAACATCTGTGAACCTTCTACCCACCATCACTCATTTTCACACCCACTATGCTCACTATTACTTACCACACAGAGCATGGCGATCCATTACGAGAGTGTCACCAGGGGAGAAAGGAATCAGTGGCATCCTCCCCTGGTGGGGACTGTGAATAATGCACACACTCCTACCATGCAGGGGATCAAAAACGTGGCCATGCAGATCTTGAGACTTGGATGCAGCACATGGTTGGGACTGATTGCTGCACTTATGTTCCAGACATCACAGACAATATGTTGTTTCCCACCTGAACGACCTACTGCATGAGGAGAAAAGCCTAGACTCCCAGAATGTGGTCATGGCTGACATGGAAAAATGTGTTGATGAAAATGTTGGCATGGGTGCTCTTCCTCCGTTTGACCTGCTGTGTATTCCCTGCTTCAGATCAATGATTGCTGCCATCTATGGGTCAGAATACATCCAATAGAAACATCCAGCTCTGTTGAATGGATTCCACCGTTTGACAATGAGATGATTTGAGGAGAATAAAATTGCATGTAACCAAGTATGATGTGAATTTAGAATAAAATGCTCATGTATGCTCATATATTACTGCTAGAGCTATTTACCTAATGGTTACAGTTATAATAATAATAATAGTTTTGTTGTTTTGCTGATTCACGCATGCTTATTGGTTATAACTTAGAAATGAACTAAAAAAAAAAAAAAATTTAATGAGACTAAACCAAAAAACTATTTGTGTCCAGTTATAATAATGATTGCTAATGACAGGCTATTGAATTGAAGTTTGCTTGATAAGCTAATGTTACATGTGGGGTTTTTCTTCCTCTGACACTTGAGGTTTTCCCCATTTGTCTGGTTGTTTGATTTTTTTCTTTCCTACTTAATGTTTGTTCTTAATTATTTTGATTAGCATTTATTTTAAGATGATTTTATACTAAAAGGGAGGAATTGTAATGGCAAGAACAAACAGACTGATATAATAACATACAGATAATATTATAATTGTTTGGCGTCAATACTTCATCTGTGTATGATTGTTTGGACTGCGAGATGAGAACAGTACACTGATAATGATGACATGGAACTACAAATTATCCTATTGACTGTTATGTCCAGACTTCAGGAACACTCTTCTCCCCGGGCTGAGGAGCCTGACCCTGAAGACTGGATAAATAACTGATGCTCTTTTTTCTCTGTACTCATTCAGAGCAGATTATTCTGATGTATGTTTTTCCTGCTGTGAGTCCGTCTGCAGACGCTTGCAGTAAACCTACAGAAAGACAAGTGATTGCCTGGAGTGTTTCTTTATTCCAAAGAAATTGCCACTACATCAGTTTAATTTATTGATATTTATTCATACTTCTATTACTACTGTGCAGTATCCACCGTCTCATAATAATCTTAATAGGCTACACTTAACTTGAAAGTTCATGCACTACTACTTATTACTTATATTATTACATTGTATTATTATGCTGTATATACTTATCATCAACCGGTAAATCCACTTTGTACTTTACACTTATTTTAATTTTATACTTATACCCACTTGGTACTTAATTTATCTGACCTGTATTATAGTGTATTATATTTTTTTGCTTAGTACTTCTTTTCCTGTGAGCACTGACATGACAGTAAGCAGCTGTAACAAAAGAGTTTCCCCTCTGGGATCAATAAAGTATTTCTTATTCTGATTCTGAAACTGTGTGAACATGATGGGTAATGAATGATGGCAGTGTGCGAGGTGACACACAAGTGACATGTAATAACTGATTGAATGGTCATATATCTGGTTTCATCCAAACAATGAGGAGGTGGTTACAACAATCGCCATGCTAAAAAAAAGAAAAGAAAAAAACCCGAATAATAATTTAAACACAAAACCAACATACACCTCTCTCTCCTCCAACTATAGCTAAAATATCAGCTTTGGTTCAATAATTGTGTTTATATAGTACCACCAACAACTTTAACATTACAGATGTTGGGACCACCATTTTAATTTCTCTGGCTACCCAGAGTGTTACAGCCCTGAGCCACAAGTTAAGAGAAACTTAGGGCACAAGAGCTCCAGAGTTAGTTTCTCACAGTCACAACTCATCCCTGTACTGACAGTAAGATAGATGCTAGCTCAGCATACCTTACTTTTCTTGCAGTTACATAGTTACATGCTAAGTTGCTAAGTTGATGTTAGTGATTTTCACACAGACACAGGGTCTTGCATGCAACTAACTATCCTCTTTTCTAACCTGGCACCGTTTATCCTACACAGTTCACACATACACTCCAATTTGGCCCTTTAACAGAGCCACACTCTTTAACATATATGGCCTTGCCATCATTTTGAATTTCCTTTCTTTGTCTAACCATGGGGCTGCTGCTCAGCTGCCATTTTGAATTAGATTTCTTTTGTTTGATGCCATTTTGAACCCAAGAATCCATTTTGGATCACTCACACACACCCTTGTACTTTTATCTGTGTGATGACCGTCATTGACATAATGCATTCCCTAGCCCCTTACCCTAACCTTGACCATCACAACTAAAGGGGACATTTACTGCAACAAGTATTTAATTTTACGTACTTAAAGTATTAAGTACTTTTACCTTGTTATACTTACATACTTTTACTGAACATTTTCAATGCAGGACTTTTACTTTTTAGTATTTTACAGTGTGATATTAGTGCTTTTGTCACAAGTTTTACAAACCAAACAATCAAGAATGAAAAGAGTCATTAGCTGCAGGCCGATACAAAACACTTCAAAATGTATTCCACCTCAACCAGCTACAACAGTAAAATCCGGCTTTTACATTAATGCATGAGTAATAATAATCTAATGATATAATATATAATAGTAACAGTAACAGGGGACATTTTACTGCACCACTTTTACTGAACATTTTCAATGCAGGACTTTTACTTGTAACAGAGTATTTTACAGTGTGGTATTAGTGCTAGTAAAGGATCTGAATACTTCCTCCACCACAGTTTAAGATAAACAAGCATGTCCTCCTCTAACTTACATAGATTTATATGAGACTATAATAAAGACCTAAATGAAAAGTTAAATGAGAGGAAGGTGGATGTTAAACAGTAAAGCTAATATCTTTTCTAATGTTAAATGACGCGACAAATGGTCTACAAACTAAACAACAAAAAATCATTTGTAAATCATCACAGACAAAAGGAAGACAGGTGTGAGGGGCAGGAGTGGTTTAGTCTATACATACACTGTCCCTTGGTTTAATGTAGTCACCACCATTTCCCCTGGGGACTTGTGTGCTGATTCATTTGTCTGTGTGAATCTTATCTGATCACCTCCAAACCTCTCAACCATGGATGCTGCAGCATTGGACCGTCAACCAGCTGCTGTCAGGTCTACACCATCAGGTACGAAAGTGATAAAAAGGTGACTATTGCTGTGACCAAAGTTTATCATCTGTGTATTATTTTCAATGTATAATTTTCTACCATGTTTTGAACAGAACAATTTTATGAAGCCCTACACGTACCATCACAAGATGACAAGACAATAAGATGGGGATTCTTTAATGAAGATGACAGAAAATACAGCCTGGATGGTTGACTAAGCTGAAACAAAAGCTCACAATCCTAACACAAGAAGCAGAAGAGGATGCTGTAGGAATCAGCACTGTAAAATACTCTGTTACAAGTCCTGCATTGAAAATGTTCAGTAAAAGAATGTAAGTATAATCAGCAAAATGTACTTAAAGTATTAAAAGTAAAAGTACTCGGTGCAATAAAATGTCCCCTGTGACTGTTATACTATTATACATGTTACATGTTGAGCATGTATGCAATAGGCCCAGGAAGATGATGGGTATATTGAAAAAAGTTTGTTCTTTGGTACATCATTCTTCTCATTTACCATATTTTCCCCGTACTTGTGGTTCAGAAGAGGTTTCTGAGAAAGATTTCACATTCTAATAGGTAAGATCCATCTGCACCTCTTTTTTTAAAGAAAACATTCACTGTTGTCTACGTCAATGTTTTTAAAACATGCTTGTTTTTGTTTAAATACATGAATTGCAAGCAAGATTGTTTCACACTTATTTTATATACTTTCACAGGTCACCCACCTGCATCAGCTGCATGACTGCTGAACTGGCCCCTCTGGTTGTCTCTCCCTATTGTGCTATGTTGTAGGCCCTCCTTTAGCTTTTGCACCAACTCAGCACCTTCCAGGGTTTTAATGAAAATCTCCACACTAATGATGTCCTGCTCCAGCTCCGAACAGCCAGCATACATAATGGAAACTTTTGCAGTTGTTACTTCTAGGCTGGATTATTGCAATTCCTTATTATCAGGCTGCCCTTCTCTGCACTGGCTCCCTGTAAAATCCCGAATATAATTTAAAATCCTTCTCACCTACAAAACTCTTAATGGTCAGGCACCATCATATCTTAAAGAGCTCATGGTACCCTGTTACCCCCCTAGAACCCAGTGCTCCCAGAATGCAGGGTTTCTTGTGGTTCCTAGAGTCTCCAAATGTAGAATGGGAGCCAGAGCCTTCAGTTATATGCTATAGGCCTAGACTGCTGGGAGACTTCCCATGATGCACCCCTCTCCGCCTCTCCATCTGTATGCATTCTTGGTAAATGGTAATTGGACTTTATTTGTATGGTGCCTTTCTAGTCAGAGAGAGTGATATGCAACACACACACACACACACACAGAGGAGCCAGAGAAGGTCAAGAGGTCAACCCTTGTTTTCACGCAGGAACCCTATAAAAAAGAGGGGACACCCAGTGACATGGGTAGATATTAAACTGAGAGACAGAAACAGAGAGCAGGAAGACATCTGACAACAGGAAATGGCTCAAGCAACGGATAAATTACTGATATCTTTAAAACTATGGGGTGACTTAGTGGTAGAGCAGGTTGTCCACCAATTGGAAGATCGGCGATTTAATCCCGACTTTTTCCAGCCCACGTGTCGAAGTGTCCTTGGGCAAGACACTGAACCCCAAATTGCTGTCCCTTCAGTGTGTGAGTGTGTTACTTTCTTTGAACTGATGGCACCTGCCATCAGTGTATGAATGTGTGTGAATGGGGTGAATGTAATGTGTAGTTGAAGTGCTTTGAGAAAGACTAGAAAGGTGCTATATATGTACAGTCCATTTACTATATTTCATGTGCTTAAACCTTTAGGCAAAAACATAGGTAGTTTTTTCATTCTTTGCAATGACTCTAAATGGAGGGCTGAACCTTCAAACAGAGGAGTCTGGTAAGAACAGGTCTACATTGTGTATTTTTAATACAGAAATATTTAAAGACTTATTTCCTATTGATTATAAATGATGTCTTTCAGAGTCATCAACTGACACCTCAACATATGACTCCTCATCTGTGCTTTCTGAGGACATGGTATTACCCGGTGAGTTGCTGCATTTTTAACCAGTTTTTATCTAAAACTTAGAGAATATTTATCAGAAACTTTTTCTCATGCTAGACTTGTGGGACGGCTTGGGTCAATATATCCAAGAAGGGCTATTGCCATCATCACAGCCACAAGATGACACAATCGTGCTTGCCTCAGGCAATCAAAACATTAGTTGTTCTCTAGAGGCTGTCCAGTTGACCGGATGAGATCTTGGGGATGTGATACCACATCAATATTTTGAAGAACAACCACCATTTCACCAGGAGCTTGCCTCAACCACTAATCAGCCACTGACAACTGTGGAGAGGTCTAGTGCTCAACCAGCAGACAGAGATCCAGGATTCTCACTGGGTCACAACCACAGGAGAACCAGTTCCAGTTCTGAGAATCCACACCTGAGAGCCCACGTGGCTTCCAGCAAAGGGATTCCATCTGCACGCTGTAAGTCTATTTGCTTTTAAGTTGTTTTGCAGTGCATTGTGAGACTATTTAATCAGGCCATATAAATGTAATAATTACCCAGCAAGGAACACATGTACCTTCCTTTTCTCTCATTTTACAGCATAAGCAAACACAGGAGGTTTGTATGTGTGAAATTAAAGAGGCTGTGTTGTAAAATGTCATTTTCGTATTAGGTGACTCTCTGGTTGTTATAAGATATTATTGCCATTGGTTTGAGTTATATCTCGTCAGTGTTTTCTCAAGTATTTTCTAAGTTTTTGTACGCGTGAAATCAAAGATGCTGTGCTTTAAAATGTAATTTCTACAAAGTTGGTTCTCATAAGGTATTATAGCTGCTGGTTTGAGTTATAGTGTTTCTCATAAGTATTATCTTCATGTGTATATATAGGAATAAGCTGCTATAAAGGTGAATTTCTAGGTTTTTTTGCATCTGTTATTTTCATCAGTCTCTCTTAAAGTAAAAACTGCTGTTTCCGGGTCCTTACCCTTTGTCTTCACAACGAGTTGCGACACACACACACACAATCTCTCTCTCTCACTCACACACACATTTATGAGTTCTGTCTGTCTGTTTACATACCAACCCTAAGGGGACTGTTGTGTTCATGAGGTTGGTCCATTTATGAAGTTAATGTTTCTCTTTGTTTCTCTCTCTCTTTTTTCTCTCCAGCAAACAGACCCAGGTCCAGACCAGTGCTGCAGAACTACACGCCAGCAGTTGGTTCTGATGTCTAGAGCCTTTTGGCTCATGTGTCATAAATTAGGTGTACACTGTGACAATTTGTAAATAAATTTGTATCTGGTACTGTTTATAAATCCTCAAAACAGATTACAGATTAATATATTGGCTCAACAAATGTGTCAGCAGCCAGACACGGGAGACGGAGGTAAGTACAGTGTTGAAGGAGTTTATTGTAATACAAGACAGAAGTATATGTAAAGTGCAGTGGATACGATGGGCTGGAGCTAGGAAAGTCTAAGAGTCTTATTAGGTTAGGAGTAGTTCATTCAGTCCTTTGGAGGAGATGAGGAGCAGGAGAGCCAGGAGACGAAGACACACACATAGGCTGAGGGGAATCCAAAGTCCAAGGGATAGTCCCTTCAGAAGGTGATGTGGTCGGGTTGAATCTCATAGTATGTTTGAGACCAGACAGTGATTGAACTGGGGGAGTGTGGCTTTATAGTGTGGGGTTGGTGATTGGTGGCAGGTGTGTGATCAGTACTCAGGTGAGTGAGATCTGTTGATTGAAGTGGGTGGAGCTGGTGGTGTCTGTGTTGGCTCCCTGACAAAATGTTTCCTGGACGAAAGGCCTTTTTATTAGAAAGTTTTGAAGATGCTACCAAAGATCCTCATGGGTATTTAATCATCGATCTCACACCCAGCTGATCAGGATGGAGTAGGTTTTTATGTTCACACGTGATAAAGGGTAGAGAGCGTTGGGTGAGGTGGGGTGAGTTGCACTGGATTGTGAAATCAACCTATCCCCCAGAATGTTGCATCGGTTAAAAATTGTATTTAGAGGATAATTGAGACCCACTACTGCGTCATTGGCCAGGTTTTATCCATCGGCGTTGGTAATTTTCACGCGAAAATGAATCAAAGTATCATTCAGATCCATGTATTTTTCTCCATTACCCGGGGATAAAAAATTCAGCAGGACCTCCGTCAGTAATGGCTGACAAAGGCAGGACTTCTGTGCATAGCTTTTCATCAATAGAAAGTTAAGTCATGGGTGCTGAATCTGGCCTCTAAATCAATAAGCTGCACTACTAAATCGATGTGGTTGCTGGAGCTCATGTTATTTTTAAATACATCGAGACTGGCATTTGTGGGTAGGACAATGTAGAACCCTTCTCCTGAAATTTGGTCCATGTTGTAATGATTACGATTCGATGTACCTCTCTCTCTCTCTCTCTCTCAAAACCTAACATGGCAGCGGTGGATGGCCGCCCACCATTCCTTCCACTTGAAACGCTTTGTCTTTACCAACCTTGACTTTTGCAACTCTGCTTCATAAAACGTGCCTTGGATAGGTTATTCGTCATAATCTTTCAGTTCGTACAAAGGGGGTTTGCGAGGTATGCGTTTGGTTACTGAAAACAATTCATTGGTATAACTCCTCTCAGTTAGGATATTCTCACCAAATCTCCCTCTTTAAAATTTGTCTTTAATTTGTTTTTGTCGCGTATGGGAACTGTGCCATATAGGTTTTCAAACACTTCAGACTTTTTCTGACATCACCTGCATAGGCGTCTTTTTGATACTGTTATGATAACCGTTATTGTAGCTCATTCCTCCAATATGATAAATATCATCGTGTAATGTTCTCAATTCATTCCAGGTATTCAGATACATGTTGTTTTGTACACAATAACTCACAACTTTACAAATAAAGTGTAAAGAGTAAACAGATGAGACATTTTCATGCATGAATCTTTACTCATCTCTTTTATGATTTTACAAAAGGTATCAGACACTGAGCATTTGTTTACTGCTAGCAATGTGTTGCTTACAATCTGATCCCAGCTTTCAAGATTTCGAACAACATCCAAAATCTTTTCTAGTCTAGCAACTTCGTCTCTAAAGAAAAAAAACATTGTTATCCACAACATGGGTGACTGATTTTAATCACCTGATCTAAAACATTGATTAACTGATTAACAATTACCCATTTTTTGAATCACTCAATTCCCTTCCAAAAATCTGCAACATAGTTCATCAGCTCAATCTTTTTCTTGTCTTCACCGATCAGCGCGTCGTACATCTTTTCCATTTTCTCTTCGATGCGTCTTGTCATTTTGAGGTTATGAAGAAAGGCATCAGAAGCGCCGTGGACCCTGTATGCAGACACACAGATATGGTGTGCCTGAAGCACCCATTGAATGGCTCTGATAAAACGATCTGTCCAAAGCCATTTCGTCAACTCATTGTAGTGCCATAGGAAGAAATAATCCGGCATCTCAAACAGACATTCGTGTTGTAGCTGACACGAGTGATCAATTTGACAGCCATTACAGATTTAAGATCTGTATGCGGTCAGAAACTTGCTCAACAGGCAAACCACCACGGCTCTCACCATGTTCAGAAATAGGTCAGAGAGCACCCTGTCAGGTTTGTCCTCTTTCTTTGGAGAGGGGGATGGTGAGGTGCTTGGAGCTGAGGAAACCGAAGAAGAAGAAGAGGGCCAGTCGGCAGAGGGAGATGGTGTAGGAGGAGGTAGAGTCCAGTCAGGGGTCCCCGGCGGTGAAGGTGGGGGTGCCGTATCGAGAGTAGGGCTCCCGATGTGCGGTGGTGCTGCTGCTTCAGGAACCGTATCAAGCTCCTGCGCGCTGCTGCAGGGTTCTCCTCTGGGATCGCATCCATGGTCCTCCTCCTCTGTGGGATAGGCTGACAGCAAGGTGATGAAGAAGGGATCGTTGCATTCCCACCCTCCTCTCGGTGCCTGCACCAGCAGCCAGGTTCTTGATGCATAGCAAAACAGGTTGGTCGTATCCTAAGAGGTGTCTCGGCCTCTGATGGTGCTGCCCCAGGGGTCGCGATGGTATCCGGGCTCCTGGGTCGCAGGAAACAAGGGAGAGACGTGGCAGATTCCTTTCCTTCATTTGTTCTGGGTTGCTTGCTTTGAAGTTGTTTAAAACCAGCAGACCAGTCCATTGATGTGAGCATTGCTTTTGGAGCGAGGGGTCCAAATGTTTCTCCTTTCTCCATCTGGTAAAAACAAAGCTTGTTGACTTCATAGTTGAACACATATCCCCACACACCTCCATTTTCTAAAACCCATTCTTCCTGAAGCGCATTGGGGGGAGGCGTCTGGATCCGACTCAAATACACCCCCCGGTGCGCCCCCCGGTGTTGCGTTTTGATAACTCGTGACAGGCGTCTGGCTGATCATCTTCAACTGATTCATCTTGTTTGATGTTTCAGACCAGAAATATTCTGCTTTTATTTATTTTTCCTCCTAACCAATTTTCCCATTGGCTAACCCTAATCCCACATGCCGTGCTCCCATTAGTTCACACAAACTCCACCTACTCACCCACATTCTTCCAATTAATTCACACCTCACTCTGCACCAGACAGACAACAGAGAAGGACCTATCTTTTTCTCCTGAAAGATTAGATTTTGCAGATGGTAAGTTGTAAATTATTTATTTTTTCATATTATTTAATTTACAGGGTTTTTTCATTCCCATGCCTACTTTGCTCTCATTGGCTCCTACTAACCACGCCTGGTTCACTTCCATTGGCTCTTGCTAACCATGCTCATTGGTCCACGCATAGCACCATCCACTTCTGGAGGGAGGGAGGGTCAAGAGGTCAAGGGGGCCGAGTTTAATTCATGTTTAAGGTCACTACCCGTCGCTTTCTCTAGTGCTCACTCTCTCTAGTCTTCTGACCACTCAAAGCGCTTCACACTACATATCACATTCATCCCATTCACACATATCCATACACTGATGGCAGGTGCCAACTGCTCATCAGAACAAAAACTAACTCCTCAGTCACACACATAACGATGGTACAGCCCTCGAGAGCAATTTGGGGTTCAGTGTCTTGCCCAAGGACACTTCGACATGTGAGCATCTCATTAATGCGTTTCTAACTCTACATATTCTATCTCCAAGAGCTTTGTGCTTTCTCGTCTCTCTCCTCCAGTTGCTTTCAGCAGCCTTTTCTGCCTCCGGAGCTGTAGAGACTGGATTACTAGACTATGATTGTGGGCCACCTAATGCTCCCATGTTCCTGTTCAACAACCGCTAATACAAATAATAATATTAACATTATTATTATCATCATCATAATCATTATCATTATCATCATCACTAGTATGATAGTTTTAGTTTAGTTTATGGTAAATGGTAAATGGACTGTACTTATATAGCGCCTTTCTAGTCTTTTCCAACTGCTCAAAGCGCTTCAACAACAAATCACATTCATCCCATTCGCACACATTCAACTGCTCATCAGTTCAAAGAAAGTAACTCATTCACACACTCACACACCGAAGGGTGTGGGGGTGTTTTGCCTAAGGACACTTCAACATGTGGGCTGGGGGAAGCCAGGATCAAACCGCTGACCTTCCAATTGGTGGCCACAGGACCACAGGTGACACCTATGTTGTCTCAGCTGCCCAGCACCACAGAGACTTAGCTTCCCAGTGCCAGAGTCTCACCTACCCAGCACTGCACCACAGAGCTGCCAACAGCCCTGTCAGGTTCCCAGTCAGTTGCCCGGCTGACACCTGCTCTTGGTTCCCAGTTGGCGGCCGGCTGACACCTGCTCCTGGTTCCCAGCTGGTGCCCAGCCAACATCTATTCCTCCTGAGCTGCAACGGTCACCGGTCCTAAGTTGCTGTTTCAAGTCTGAAAGAAACCTGCTCCAGTTTGTGCAACATCTGTGTTCTAACAAAACAAAAAATCAGAACCAAAATTCTTTCCCGTCTGGCTCAACCACATGACCAGCTAACAGCAGCACGCCAAAGCCACTCTTCTTCATTTCAAGGACTGGTAACATAATAACTGGGCATAGTATAGCGTAATAGTGTACATGGCTAAGCATGTATTGATTTCTTTGTCTGAGATTTATTGTGGTGATGTGCTTCCCCCGTTAGGATTTGGTAGCCATATGCTAAGTTGATGTTAGTTAACCTTATGCTTCACACAGAGATAGTCTTTGCATGCTAACTAACACCGATCACACACACACATACTCCGATTTGGCCTTTAAAACACAACCAGTGAGAGGAAAGTTCAAGTTCACGCTACAAATGTTTCTTTTGTTCTGACCACGTGTTCATGATCGTGCACATGAGACTTATCGAGGCAGAACAAAGGAAGAGACACACGTTCTTTCTGGTGCAGAAAGATGTGTGCACCCTCTCTCTCTCTCTCTCTCTCTCTCTCTCTCTCACACACACACACACACACACTTGTGTTCTTTAGTTAATACAGTTTAGTTAGACTTCAAATGATGTTATTTGGTTTTATTATCTTTTAATAAATGCTTGTGGATAATTATTTTTTTTATGTTGCACACAAGTGAATCATTCACCAACCTCTTCTATGTAACTCCAAATCTTTCAACCTACCAGTTATTAATTGTCATTTTGGTTATAGCTATTAATTTAATTATTAATCAGACTTCCAAATGAGTAGTTTAGTATATTTTATGAGACTGAATCAATTAATTGGCTATCATTTTCTCTTCTTTAAGAATGGTACCCTTGGGGAACTTTATTCATTAAAGTTATTATTTATGATTATCTTTGATAATTCTCATAATCAATTGATTGCACCTACACAATTTGGTGGCCCCTTAAATCATTGTAATTCCCAAAAACTGTAACAAACTCTGAATTCAACAAACATCTGACAAATGCTGCAATTGCATTTCCAGTTACAACCCAGCAAAGTGGTTGTGGGAGAAGATCTCTTCACCCTGCTGCCTGCCGGGCCGAGCTGCCCATGGGACTGATTGCACCCCAAAAACCCAAGAGCTCAGGGTGGCCCACGCGAAACCTTTCCCCAGGCCAGCTGAACTACCAGGTAACAACAATGTTTTCCTGGTTTTGGGGATGATGCTATAGCCTAAGAGTGATTAGGAAGTGTTAGGTTAGAATTAAGGTCTCCCATCAATATAGAAACGATCTTGGATTGTTGAAGGTATTTCCCTTTTGCTTCCCAACAATCTCTCTCAGCTGCTGAATGGTTCGTTAAGTCTATTTAACTAATTAACGTTAAAGTTCTCAACAATTTGGTGGCCTCCTTTTTGCCCACAAGTTAATTCATCTTGCCAATATATCATTTACTGCTTGATCTGGTATATGGTGGTCCTCATTAATTCATTGATTGCCTACCACTGTATTCATTGATTCATTCATCATTGAATTTCAGAATCAGAAATACTTTATTGATCCCAGAGGGGAAACTCTTTTGTTACAGCTGCTCATTATCACGTCAATGCACACAGGAATAGAAGTACTTAGCAAATCAAAATATAATATACTATAATACAGGTAAGATAAATTATGTACAAAGTGGATAAGTATAAAAGCTAAAATAAGTGTAAGTACCAAAGTGGATATAGAGGTTGATAGGTTGATAAGTATGTACGGTATAATAATACAATGTAATAATATAAGTAAAAAGTAGTAGTGCAATAACGAGTACTGTCAAGTGTGCCTGTCTTTACTGCGCATGCGCCAGCGTTCATGCTGCCTATTGCCACAGCGCCGTCTCGTTGTCTTACTTTTTCCAACTTTTAGCTTTCCTTTTTCTTCCAAACTTGAGTAACTTGTGTGTAAGTATAATTTTAGTCTACGCTCTTTATGAAAATGAGAGTAGAAACTCGGTCAGGGCACCACTGCAGATCGCGCTGGGATATCCTGGTGTAGCCATGTCTCTGAGAGGCACATCAAACTACACTCGCGGAACTCCGCGGGCAAACTTGCCGTTAGCTTGTCCATTTTATTCGCCAGTGATCTCATGTTGCCCATGATGAGAGAAGGCAGACACGGCTTAAATCTCTTGTTCTTAAGTCTCTTTTCGTTCCACCTCTGCATCTTCGGTGTGTCCTCCTCCAGATCTCAGTGGGGATATTGGTTGTCCTGGGCGCCATGCTGCTAGGCTTCAGCGTGATCAGCTGTTCCCTGGTGTAAACTATGCGGCCCTGACCGAGTAGCAGGAGAAGAAGTTTCACAGCGAAAAAAAATACCAAAACACTTTCTACTCTCATTTTGCGTAAAGAGCGTAGTTTAAATTATACTTACACACAAATTACTCAGATTTTGAAGAAAAAGGAAAGCTACAAGTTGGAAAAAGTAAGATGACGAGACAGAGCTACGGCATGTTGGTGCATGCGCGCTACACTTATTCATTATAATACAAATTTGAATATGTGGTTTGTGTGTATGAATAATTACAGTCACTGTTTAAGATGCAAGAACTTATGCAACTTCTTTTCCCTTTTTGAAGGGTGGCCCCTGAGGTGAATGTAATGCAAGTTAAATTCCGTTACTCAGTAGTTCATAAGTTGAGCTACAATTTCCATCAGTGCAACACCAGTCATGTCACACTTATCACTCCTTTGATCGGGTTCTTTTCAGCTACATTACTTGCTGCGTCAAAAGTGCTTTACATCTTTGGAGTTCCTGCTGAAGTTCACTTTGCTGTTACCTGCGAGATGGTTGAGTCCTCTTTGAGCTTATTATCCGTTTACCTTTGTATTTTCAGTTGATTAAGATTCAGTTTTGTTTTGTTTTGTTTTGGATAATAGTTTTTTTTCAGCAATAATAGATAACATCACTCACTACATGATGATTTACATGATGAGATTATAGTAGGTGGATAGCAGCAGCCTGTGGTGTATGGTATAAGTTGTTAGGACCAGACATTGCCGGCAGCCATGGTGATAGAGTTGCAGTCTGCTGCCGCTTAATCCAAACACTGAACATTGACCTCGACAGGCAGCAGCCACAATAGTAATTGCTTGCTGACTGAAGGAACCTTCAGTTATGTGCTGATTACTAAACAGAGTAATTTCCTAGATGTAAGTGTAAATGTTCTTTATCTGTGTTTTCTATATGTTTATATGTGTTTATGGAAAGAAAATAAAATATTGTTCAAATTTAAGGAACAGTTTTATTCATTAGCACTGTTGTTGTTAGTCAGTACCAGTAAGTTGCCAGCTGGTGTCAGTGTTGCTAGGTGGACAGCACATGTGCAGGGATAGACACAGGGAAGTCTCCTGTGGTTTAATCAGACAATGAGAATCTCTGAGATGGAAGCAGAAAATACTGTGTAGAGATTGGTAACCTAAAATACTATTCACATTTTTCAGGTGAGCCGGTGATATTAGTTAGGTGTACTGAAATTGCACAATGTTAATGACTTCTTTTAATAACACTGTGTTGCTCACTGTGTGTTAGCGACTGTGTCAACAATATTAATTTAGCAGCTATTACGGGGCCTGTACACACAACTGTTGCAGTAGTAGCTTGGGGAGGTAGCCATTACAATAACCACTTGTGAAAGGGAGCCTGTGACTGTAGTGGTCTTTCCAGGAGCCAATAGTGATTGTCAACCTTAAGTACTATTTTCATTCATTAAATGTGTAGCACCAGATTGAGCCTACAAGGTATTGTTCTGTGTGGCTCTACATGGCCAAGGTGGCGGCGTGTGCACAACGTGAGGCTGAGCGTATCTCCAGCTCATTCAAAAGATCGCCAAGACATCGGAGGGCATCAACTGGCTGGAAGTGCTCGCAGGTGGTGTTGAGATTGTAAACAAAGGCGGGGGAAGAGAGGAGGGCACCCCCCGTATTCATAGCTACCCCTCGCAGTTATGTACAGTGTTTCCTCTATACGTGTGTACATTAGTCTGCACTTTACTGCATTTTGCACTTGGTTACATGCTAAACTGCCTTTTGTTGTCTCAGTACTTGTACTCAATGCAACGACAATAAAGTTGAATCTAATCTAAAAAAAATAAAATCATTGTAAGTTCACACAGACATTTCACAGGGTTGTGTACCTTTGAGCCGGGATCCTGGAGTTTTCCAGAAAAGGGTCCCTTCATGGATAAGTCTCCGGCGGAGCAACTCTCCAGGCTTGAAAAGTCCACCATCCCTTACTCTGGCCTCAGCACGTGGGTCCAGCTTGGACTGGATCTCTTGCAGCCGCTGTGTTTTCTCCATGTCCTCCATCTGCCAACCAGGATAAAAGTAATCTTCGCTTTGGAATCCAAAAGAGTATTAATGAACATGAATGAACTTAATTAATATGATTCAATTTAAATGTAATATAGTAGGAGACCTTACAAATAAACTGGTGCAGAATTTATCATCTTAAACTGCATGGGAATCCAGTAATTTTCCAAGATTTGAAAGTTTAATATGATACAACAACTTTTTATAATGTTACACCAATCCAATATACTGAATCGGTACTGCCCTTAGTAAAGGGATGTGGTGTGGATTGATATAATTAAATACTTTTTCGTTTTTTTTTAAAAAGATTTTTGTGTAGTTACACGGTATGTGTCCTAGATCACTAGGTTACCAGTACACCTTTAAGTAAAAAAGCTTTTATTGCAATGTATTTAGTAAACTCAGTCTGAGTCTCAGTCATCCATACATTCTGCCCATCATTGGATTCAAATCCAGTTCATTCTAACTGTAAGGAGACAGTGCTAACCACTAATACGCATATACATATATACATAAATGCATACATACATATATATATACACACACATACATATACACACATATATATACACATATACATCTATACATATATACACATACATATATACATATATGTATGTATGTATATCAATATATATATATATATATATATATATATATATATATATATATATATATACACACATATATACATACATACATATATATACATATACATATATATATATATATATATATACACACATATATACATACACACATATCAGAATCAGAAATACTTTATTGATCCCTGAAGGGAAACTCTTTGTTATAGCAGCTTGCCTTTACATCAGTGCACACAGGAGAAAGTTCTAGCAAAAAATATAATACAATACATTATAAAAACACTATAAAAACAGGTCAGAAAATAAATTAAGTACCAGGTGGGTATAAGTATAAGATAAAATAAGTGTGAGGTACCAAGTGGGTTTACCGGTTGATGATGATACTACAGTATAATAATACAATGTAATAATATAAGTAATAAGTAGTGGTGCATGTACTGTCGAGTTAAGTGTAGCTTATTGAGATTATTAAGATATTGCACAGCAGTAATGGAGGTATATAATATCAATATCCATAAATAGGAAAAACTAACATAGGAAAACTAAATATTGCACCGGAGTAGTACACAGAATATTGCACAATTATTCAAGTTTGGCAGAGATGTAATGATCAATGTCCAGTTTAGTGACCTAGGGTCATACAGACTAACCCTTAGAGGGAGGAGTTAAAGAGTTTGATGGCCACAGGCAGGAATGACTTCCTGTGGCGCTCTGTGGTGCTTTTTGGTGGGATGAGTCTTCCACTGAAGGTGCTCCTTTGTTTGACCAGCACGTCATGGAGTGGGTGGGAGACACTGTCCAAGACGGAGTGTAGTTTAGTCAGCATCCTCCTCTCTGACACCACCGCCAGAGCGTCCAGCTCCACCCCCACAATGTCACTGGCCTTACGGATCAGTTTGTTGAGTCTGTTGGCGTCCGCTACCTTTAACCTGCTGCCCCAGCATGCGACAGCATACAGGATAGCACTGGCCACCACAGACTCATAAAACATCTTCAGCATTGTCCGGCAGATGTTGAAGGACCTCAGCCTCCTCAGAAAATAGACTCTTACCCTTCCTGTAAAGAGCTTGCGTGTTCTTGGTCCAGTCCAGTTTGTTATCCAAGTGTACTCCCTGGTACTTGTAATCCTCTACAATGTCCACACTGACAACCTGGATGGAAACCGGGGTCACTGGTTCCTTGGCCCTCCGTAGATCCACAACCAGTTCCTTAGACTTTGTCGCATTGAGCTGCAGATGGTTCTGCTCACAACATGAGACAAAGTTCCCCACCACAGCCCTGTACTCAGACTCCTCACCACCGCTGATACATCCCACCACAGCAGAGTCATCAGAAAACTTCTGAAGGTGGCAGGACTCTGTGTGGTAGCTGAAGTCCGTGGTGTAGATGGTGAAGGGAGAGAGGACAGTCCCCTGAGGGGCCCCAGTGTTGCTGACCACGCTGTCCGACACACAGTGCTGCGGGCGCACGTGCTGTGGTCTGCCAGTCAGATAGTCCACAATCCAGGACACAAAGGTGCCCCCTTCTCAGAGGGCATCCACATGCATTGCTGCCAGCTTCTCACCCAGCAGGGCAGGCCGGATGGTGTTGAAAGCACTGGAGAAGTAAAAAAACATGATCCTCACTGTGCTTGCTGGCTTGTCCAGGTGGGTGTGGATGCAGTTAAGCAGGAAGATGATGGCGTCCTCAACTCCCAGTCGGGGCTGGTAAGCGAACTAAAGGGGGTTCAGCCTTGATTGAGTGGAGTTTCATCAGCTGTCCTCTCACCTGGTCAGCAGTCAGGCATACAGCAGAAGTTACAGGTGGGGGATGGGGGGAGTCATTAGTGTGAAGAGGGCTGTTAGCCTGATGGGTAGGGGGGAGCAGAGTACTCAGAGGAGTCTGAGGGCCGACAGCAGCTGAGTTAGATCGAGGATGAGCAGGAGCCGGTGTGTCGAATCTGTTAAAGAACAGATTAAGTTCGTTGGCCCTTTCCAAGCTGCCTTCAACTCCTCTGCTGCCAGTCGGTCTGAAGCCAGTGACGGTCTTCATGCCGCTCCAGACCTCTCTCATGTTGTTCTGCTGGAGTTTCCGCTCCAGCTTCCTCCTGTACTTCTCCTTGGCCTCCCTGATTTTCACCTTCAGGTCGGCCTGGATTACCCTCATCTCCTCCCTATTACCATCAGTAAAGGCCCTCCTCTTGGCATTCAGGATGTCCTTGATGTCCTTTGTTACCCAGGGTTTGTTATTTGGATAACAATGGACCATCTTAGTTGGGACATTGCAGTCCACACAGAAGTTAATGTAAGCAGAGATGCACTCAGTTAGCCCGTCAATATCCTCTCCATGAGGCTCACGGAGTGCATCCCAGTTTGTCACCTCAAAACATTCCTGCAGTGTCTCGCAGGCCTCCCCTGACCATCTCCTCACTGTTCTAGTGGTCGCGGGCTGCCTTTTAACCAGAGGCACATAGCAGGGTTTAAGGTAAACCAGGTTGTGGTCTGACCTACCCAAGGGTGGAGGGGGGAAGAGCTGTATGCATCCTTAACGTTAGCATACAGCAGGTCCAGTGTCCTCTCCTCTCTAGTAGGACAACTCACATACTGGGTGAAATTATTCAGTGTTGTTGAAACACTGACATGGTTGAAGTCACCCGAGATTAATATGAGTGCACTCGGGTGTTAAGTCTGTAGTTGTGCTATGGCGGTGTGAATGGCGTTGCACGCCGATGCCGGGTTAGCAGAGGGGGAATGTAAACAGCCACAACAATGGCATGTGAAAATTCACGTGGCAGATAATATGGCCGGAGTCCCACAGCTAACAGTTCAATGTCCGGGCTACAGATACTCTGCTTGATAGTAACATGACCAGGGTTACACCATCTGTTGTTAACCAGAACAGCAAGCCCGCCACCTTTCCGCTTACCGCTCCCGGTGTGATCCCTGTCGGCACGAACAGTCTGAAAGCCGTCGATGGAAACGTTATGGTCCGGGATATCCTGGTGTAGCCATGTCTCAGAGAAGCACATCAAACTACACTCACGGAACTCCGTCTGACTCAGGGCTAACGCCGTTAGCTCGTCCATTTTATTCGCCAGCGATCTCACATTTCCCATTACGAGAGAAGGCAGACAGCTTAAATCTCTTATTCTTAAGTCTCTTTTGTCTCGCTCGTCCCTCCTTTGTTCCACCTCTGCATCCTCGGTGTGTCCTCCTCCAGATCTCAGTGGGGACATCGGTTGTCCTGGACGCCATGCCGCTCGGCTTCAGCATGATCAGCTGTTCCCTGGTGTAAACAATGCGGCCAAACAGCTTATCTGCAGCGGTGCCCCGACCGAGTAGCAGAAGAAGAAGTTCCACGGCGAAAAAAAATTACCAAAACACTTTCTACCCTCATTTTCGTAAAGAGCGTAGTTTAAACTATACACACAAGTAACTATATATATATATATATATGCCGTAGCCGTAGCAATATATTATATATATATATATATATATATATATATATAAACTATATATTATATATATATATAAACTTTGTCCTTCACCCTCCGCGGGTGGTCTCGTCCTTCGAGCTCGGGTCCTCTACCAGAGGCCTGGGAGCTTGAGGGTCCTGCGCAGTATCTTTGCTGTTCCCAGTACTGCACTCTTCTGGACCGAGATGTCTGGTGTTCTTCCAGGGATCTGCTGTAGCCACCCTCCAGTTTGGGGTCACTGCCCCGAGTGCTCCGATGACCACGGGTACCACTGTTGCCTTCACCTTCCAGGCCTTCTCCAGCTCTTCTCTGAGCCCTTGGTACTTCTCTAATTTCTCATGTTCCTTTTTCCTGATGTTGCCATCACTTGGTATTGCCACGTCAACCACAACGGCTTTCCTCTGCTGTTTGTCAACCACCACGATGTCAGGCTGGTTCGCCATTACCATTCTGTCAGTCTGGATCTGGAAGTCCCACAGGATCTTGGCTCGGTCATTCTCTACCACCTTTGGAGGTGTTTCCCACTTTGACCTCGGGGTTTCCAGTCCATACTCAGTGCAGATGTTCCTGTACACTATGCCAGCTACTTGGTTATGGCGCTCCATGTATGCTTTTCCTGCCAGCATCTTACACCCTGCAGTTATGTGCTGGATTGTCTCAGGGGCCTCTTTGCACAGCCTACACCTTGGGTCTTGTCTGGTGTGGTAGATCTGGGCCTCTATTGCTCTGGTGCTCAGGGCCTGCTCCTGTGCAGCCATGATGAGTGCCTCTGTGCTGTCCTTCAATCCAGCCCGCTCTAGCCATTGGTAGGACTTCTTGATATCAGCCACTTCAGTTATGTTCCGGTGGTACATCCCGTGTAGGGGTTTGTCCTCCCATGATGGTCCTTCTTCCAGCACGTCTTCCTCTGTTCCCCATTGCCTGAGACATTCCCTGAGCCTGTCATCTGTTGGGGCCTTATCTTGGATGTACTTGTGGATCTTGGATGTTTCATCCTGGATAGTGGCTCTCACACTCACTAGTCCACGGCTGCCTTCCTTACGGCTAGCGTACAGTCTCAGGGTGCTGGATTTGGGATGGAACCCTCCATGCATGGTGAGGAGCTTTCGCGTCTTAACGTCTGTGGTCTGTATCTCTTCCTTTGGCCACCTTATTATTCCCACAGGGTATCTGATCACTGGTAGGGCGTAGCTGTTTATTGCCTGGGCCTTGTTCTTGCCATTGAGCTGACTTCTTAGGACTTGCCTTACTCGTTGGAGGTATTTGGCCGTTGCCGTCTTCCTTGTTGCCTCTTCGAGGTTGCCATTTGCCTGTGGTATTCCAAGGTACTTGTAACCGTCCTCAATGTCTGCTATTGTTCCTTCTGGGAGTGAGACCCCTTCTGTGTGGACTACCTTCCTCTCTTTGTCACCATTCGACTGCACTTCTCAAGCCCGAATGACATCCCAATGTCAGAGCTGTAGATCCTGGTGGTGTGGATCAGTGAGTCGATGTCCCGCCGCTCTTAGCGTATAGCTTGATGTCATCCATGTAGAGGAGGTGACTGATGGTGGCCCCGTTCCTGAGTCGGTATCCATAGCCAGTCTTGTTGATTATTTGGCTGAGGGGGTTCAGTCCTATGCAGAACAGCAGTGGGGACAGAGCATCTCCTTGGTATATGCCACATTTGATGGATACTTGTGCAAGTGGCTTGCCATTGGCCTCAAGGGTGGTTTTCCTCATCGAGTTCGCAATGAAGTGTCTTAGAGTCCTGTTGATGTTGTACATCTCTAAGCATTCAGTGATCCATGTGTGCGGCATTGAGTCATATGCTTTCTTGTAATCAATCCAGGCAGTGCACAGGTTGGTGTGTCGGGCTCTGCAGTCTTGGGTGACTGTTCTGTCAACCAGGAGTTGGTGTTTGGCTCCTCTGCCAATGCCCTTCTGCGCTTTGCTCATGTATTGATCCATGTGTCCACTTATCTTAGCCGCGATGATGCCTGACATGAGCTTCCATGTTGTGGAGAGACAGGTTATTGGCCGATAGTTGGATGGGACTGTACCCTTTGCGGGATCCTTCAGGATCAGGATTGTGCACCCTTCGGTAAGCCATTCAGGTGCGTCCCCATCTCTTAGCAGCTGGTTCATTTGTGCTGCTAGGCGCTCATGGAGTGCAGTGAGATTCTTTAACCAGTAGGTGTGGATCCTGTCAGGGCCTGGTGCTGTCCAGTTCTTCATACCTGAGACTCTTTCTTGGATGTCTGCCGCTGTGATGGTGACTGGATTCTGTTCAGGGAGGTTGCTGTGGTCCTTTCTCAGGGCGGCCAGCCACCGTGCATCGCTGTTGTGTGATGCCTCCCTTTCCCATATACTTTTCCAGTACTGTTCCGTTTCCGGCCTTGGTGGGTCTGCTCTGCTGTTATTACCCTGCCATTGAGCGTACACTTTCGCAGGTTGAGTTGCGAACAGCTGGTTTATTCTTCTGGCTTCATTATCTCTCGTGTATCTCTTTAGGCGGCTAGCCAAGGCTTGGAGTCTTTGTTTGGCAGTTTCGAGTGCTTCAGGTATGGGCATCTGGTTGTACTTCTTGGGTACTTGCTTTCTCATTGCACCTCTCTCAGCCTCTGTCAGTTGGCTCACTTCTCTCCGGGCCTCCTTGATTGTTGCCTCCAACCTTCGTTTCCATGGTGGGTATTGTCTCTCATGGTTCCCATGGTTGCTCTTGTAGCCAAGCATCTCTAGGATCACTGCTGCTGAGGCGTATATCAGCTCATTGGTTTCAGTGATGGTTGTGGTAGGGATCACTCTCAATGCTGCATTCACATCTTCTAGGAGACTTTCTGATGGTACTTCACTTAGCCGTTGTAGTTGGCGTCGGGGTTGCCTTGTATTCATCCTCGCCATGATCTTATCTTTCAGGTCAGTCGCTGCCTCGTTCAGCGTGATTTCTCTTGGGGCTTCGTACCCAATCTCTGGTTGGGGAGCTGCTGGTTGCTCCCCTCTGACCTGTAGTCCTGGCTCCCCCTTGCCGTAGCATTTGTGTTGTACCTCGTCAATCTCAAGTTGTGATAGCAGTTGTACTAGCATATATATATACACACACACACACACACATATACAGTGGTGTGAAAAAGTCTTCTCCCCCTTCCTGATTTCTTATTTTTTTGCATGTTTGTCACACTTAAATGTGTAAAGTAAACACAAAATGCAGTTTTTAAATGAAGGTTGTTATTATTAAGGGAAAACAAAATCCAAACCTACAAGGCTTTGTGTGAAAAAGTGATTGCCTCACCTGTTAAAACATAACTTAACTGTGGTTTTTCTAGCCACACCCAAGCCTGATTACTGCTACACCCATTGTCAATCAAGAAATCACTTAAATAGGACCTGCCTGACAAAGTGAAGTAGACCAAAAGATCATCACATGCCGAGAGCCAAAGAAATTCAGGAACAAATGAGAAAGAAAGTAATTTAGATCTATCAGTCTGGAAAAGGCCAGCGAACCACAGTGAGAGCCATTATCCACAAATGGCAAAAACATGGAACAGTGGTCAACTTTCCCAGGAGTGGCCAGCTGACCAAAATTACCCCAAGAGCACAGAGATGACTCATCCGAGGTCACAAAAGACCCCACGACATCTCTTCTCGTCTCAAAAAGCATTTTGGTACCTGTTGGTCTATTGAACTAAGAAGTTCTCTGATCATCAAGAGAGCCTGGGCCAGAGAGGAAGCTTCTTCTTCATCATCTAGAAGAGAAAAAAATAGGATTATTGTAGAAGAACAAGAACCTAAGGCAACAGACACAATGTAGACAGAATATTATTTAGCCACCAATATCCATCAATCATTAACCTGCTTATAGAACAACATATCTCCTCAATGAATTTACCATTGCTTTTAGAGTTGGTTGGTGAGAGTTGCTCATAATATACCAAACTAAATTCTAACTGCAGTAAAGCTATTTCCTTTCATATAGGTGCAGCAGCACTATGTGTACAAGCTTTGGGTAGGGAAGTAGAATATAAAGGTCTAGTGATTGATCATTATCCTCTTGGCCATAAGAGGAGTTATGAGACATTAAATGTATCATACCTTTTTAAAAAATGGTACCAATCATAGCAGTGCAGGAGGAAAATGGCTGACTAAATGGCTTCTCCGTGTAGGAAAATAGAATTGTTGTCTGGATGGTGCAAAGTGCAGAGATGTGAATACTCCACAAATGTACTGCCCAAGGCTATTTGTGGATATACTGAATGTCCTGTTATGTCATGTTTTCTGTGCACAGGCCTATTGTTGCCTGGTTTTACTTTGTTGCATTAATGTAGACCTGTAAGTATGTGCAAATGTGTTCTTATTTTATTTTGCAGTGAAATACTATAGTACCATATAAAAAAACATGGACTGATAATAATGCCATTGTGACTGGGGTAATTCACCGCTGGTGTTGTCCAGAATGCGCTGGATAAGTACAGGATACTTGGAGATCCGCTGAGTCACCAACAAGATGCACTCCTGAACACCATGGCAGCGTAGCAAAGGTCCTCGACTCACCCTCTATCCAGAGACAGAGAGAGACACACACACTGACAAAATTATCCTGGCTGTCATTTTATTTTCATTTTGTTTGAAAGTCACCTTTGAGGATTCTGTTTATGAACAGAAATAAGTTAGACAAATGAAATGGAAAGCAAGATAACAATGAAGAGAGATTTAAAATCTTTAAGACTTGCCTATCTGGCTTCAATATAAAAAAAACTACTTTTTTATATTGCTACTACAAGTTCTTAAAATTACTTCTATGATTTTTCCTGCCGTCACTTTGCCAGTCGCTAATTCTTCTTCTATTATCCCCCTGGTCTGCAGTATCCCTCCATGTTGCCTGCCTTCAGCCATGGTCTTACTTCCACACCCACCTTCCAGGTACCAGCTTCCCAGCATACAGTATATAACTGCCTGCAACACTGAGTGTTTAGAGTAAGTATGGGTTTCACTGATTCCACCCACAAGACTATGGCTGCCCATTCACCAGCATGACAATTCTACTCCATTGCGTGTGGCCTGCTGGAGAGTCCATCCATTAGCAAGTCCAGCTGCTCGCTGCCCAGGTTCAGCCCCCTGGCCCACCGGCTCTGCCATGCCACCCTCTGTGACTCTAACAAAGGAAATCTCAGCCATGAAATACAGACAATTAAATGCCCACCCAGAGAGGAGAACATTCTGAATCACTGTTACACAACAATAAACAGTGCCTATCATGACATCCCCCCGTACTGCGCTGGGACACTATGACCACGTCGTGGTCCATCTGATTCCTGCATACGGGCACAAATTAAAGCTGTCTAAACATGTTAAAGCTATGGGACTTTGAGCATGCTTGGACTGTAATGAGTTTTCAAGATTGCTACCAACAATCTGGATCAGTTCACAGAGGGTGTGACGTGCTACATCATCTATGTGAGGACTGCTGTACACCATCATGCACCAAAGTGAGTTATAACAATGACAAACCCTGGTTCACAGCCAAACTCAGATACTTAAGGTACTACTTAAATGCAAGAAGCATCCAGGAGTTGGAATAGGAACAGGTTCAAAGAGTCAAAGTACAGGTTTAGCAAGGCAGTGAGAGAAGCTAAATTATTGTATTCTGAGAAACTTCAACACACCAGTTCTCAATGACTGGTTCTGTCTGGAATGGTGGTGATGAGTCTGCCTACAGGTGGGAGATTGACCATCTGGTGGCCTGGTGCAGTCAGAACAACGTGGAACTCAATGCTCTAAAGACAGTGGAGATGGTAGTGGATTACAGAAAAAACCCAGGTGATTGGCTATAATCTGCCATCCCTCCAAGACTTGTACTCATCTAGGACCCTGAGGCATGCAGCAAAGATTGTGGCCAACCCCTCCCAAAAACTGTTTGCAGTACATCCCCTCAGCAGGAGGGTGCAGCCCATCAGGACCAAAACCTCACTCCACAAGAACAGTTTCCTTCATGTCCCCCCCACCCCCTTCCTGCACAAAATTGTACAGCCCTTTCATATTGTTCATATTGTTTTTATTTTAAAAAATCCTATTTTATTGTCTATTTTATATTTATGCTTCTTCACTTGCAGTACTTGCTTTCATCTTTCTTTGTATTTTCTACTTACTATGTTTATTGTTATGCTCATGAGCTGAGCACGGAGCAGGATGCCCTCATCACCCTAACTGTATCGACAACCACCTGCGGGAGTGAAGAAGGGAAAAGGACCTCTTTTTTCCAGACCACCTCCACTTTCAGGTATTCAAGTGGGGAAATGCCTCCTGCCTGCCACCCAGTGGTCAGCCACACCTTAGCCTCCCTTAGCCCTTCTATGGCTGGATATGTACAATAGCAATAGAAGTGACTATTCAACTCTGATAACTGTTCACCATCTATGCAGTCCGTGTATGGATTAACACAGGCCTTAAATGCAGTTCCATTCCATCTCTAACAACAATATCCTGCACCTCTCTACAAGAAACAGCGTACCACGGTGTACTCGTTAAGCAGGTGTATGCAAGTCTTGGAACAATACCAGCAAAGTTTGTGATCCTGGCTTGAACTTGGTTTCTCCTGAGTGTGGAACTCGCCATCTATTCAATTTTATTTATATAGTGCCAATTCAGAAAACATCTTATCTCATTGCACTTTTCCTATAGAGCAGGTCTAGATCCCACCATGAGCAAGCACTTGGAGAGAATTCCATGAGAGTAGCTGCACCAAAATTAGCTCCTGAATACATTTCAAACTTGCACCTAAAAAAGTGGGACATTTTGCAAAATTACCTTCAAATAATCTTCAGAAAGGACTCCAAAGAAGAGGTCACTGCTTTAATCAACAAGAGGAAAATCATCTTTGGATATATTTTTAAATCAAAACAATTGGCTCCTGTTTCTCTTTGATATACCTACACCACGACAACCACAACACTGCTAATACAACTATGTCCTAATGGCCAACAGTCAAGCTAGCTAGCAACTGTTAACTGTTACTGTTAAGGACAAACTGCAATGAGGAAGCTAAGAGGTACCTTATAAAGACAAGAAGAAAAATGAAAGGATCCTTGTTGGTAACATTAATATACAGTGGTGTGGAAAAAGTGTTTGCCCCCTTCCTGATTTCCTATTTTTTTGCATGTTTGTCACACTTAAATGTTTCAAATCATCAAACAAATTTAAATAATTAGTCAACTACAACACAAAATAAGCACACACAAAATGCTGTTTTTAAATGAAGGTTGTTATTATTAAGGGAAAACAAAAACCAAACCTACATGGTCCTGTGTGAAAAAGTGATTGCCCCTATACCTAATAACTGGTTGGACCACCCTTAGAAGCAACAATCAATCACAATCAAGCATTTGCAAGAACTTGCAATGAGTCTTTTATAGCACTGTCGAGGAATTTTGGCCCACTCATCTTTGCAGAATTGTTGTAATTCAGCCACATTGGTGGGTTTTTGCGCATGAACTGCCTTTTTAAGGTCATGCTACAGCATCTCAATATGATTCAGGTAAGGACTTTGACTAGGCCACTCCAAAGTCTTCATTTTGTTCTTCTTCAGCCATTCAGACATGGACTTGCTGGTGTGTTTTGGATCATTATCCTGCTGCAGAACCCAAGTTCGCTTCAGCTTGATGTCACGAACAGATGGCCGGACATTCTCCTTCAGGAGTTTTGGTAGACAGCAGAATTCATGGTTCCATTTATCACAGCAAGGTCCTGAAGCAGCACAGAGTATTTTCCCAAAAGTCTTGGGGATTTTCTGGCAAAAATGAGACGAGCCTTAATGTTCTTTTTGCTCAGCAGTGGTTTTCGTCTAACTCTGCCACGCTGGCCATTTTTGCCCAGTCTCTTTCTTATGGTGGAGTAATGAACACTGACCTTAACTGAGGCAAGTGAGGCCTGCAGTTCTTTGGATGTTGTCGTGGGGTCTTTTGTGACCTCCTGGATAAGTCATCGCTTCGCTCTTGGGGTAATTTTGGTCGGCCGGCCACTCTTGGGAAGGTTCACCACTGTCCCATGTTTTTGCAATTTGTGGATAATGGCTCTCACTGTGGTTCACTGGAGTCCCAAAGCTTTAGAAATGGCTTTATAACCTTTTCCACAATGATAGATCTCAATTACTTTCTTTCTTATTTGTTCCTGAATTTCTTTGGATCTGGGCATGTCGTCTAGCTTTTGAAGATCTTTTAGTCTACTTCACTTTGTGAGGCAGGTCCTATTTAAGTGATTTCTTGATTGAGAACAGGTGTGGCAGTAATCAGGCCTGGGTGTGGCTAGAGAAATTGAACTCAGGAGTAATAAACCACAGTTATCTTTTAACAGGTGGGACAATCACTTTTTCACACAGGGCAATGTAGGTTTGGATTTTGTTTTCCATTAATAATAACAACCTTCATTTAAAAACTGCATTTTGAATTTACTTGTGTTATCTTTGACTAATATTTAAATTTGTTTGATGTTCTGAAACATTTAAGTGTGAAAAACTTAAAAAATAAATTAAAAAAATAAGAAATCAGGAAGGGGGCAAACACTTTTTCACAGCACTGTATCTGGTAAACGGTACATGGTTTTTGCCAGTGTTCATAGGACAGAAAAGGTAGCAAAGTAAATAGTTAGCCTAGCTACCCATGGAGTAAACAAGTCGCCATGGAAACCGATCAGAAGGCAGCACAGCACAGCACAGCTCCCAGAGTAGAGAGCAAGGAGATTTTAATACCCTGCTAAATGTAAAAGTGGAACAGCTAGGGAGAAACACCAGGAGAAGATACCCTGTGAAAACCTAGAGGTCCTCTTCACTGACTACACCCAACAAAAAGAAGTAAGGAAGAACAACCACATATTCCTTACTTAGTCAATCTACATCTGGTAAGATACTCTATGCAGCAACAATGCACATGTATGAACACCCTGACAAGGATGACCCTTTGCTTACCATCATATACTACACCAAAGGAAAGGTCATGGTCCAAGGGAATGAAGCTCACCTGGAGTCCTTTCAAGAGGAATTTCCCCTATTGAAAGCTGAGATGGACACGAAGAGGATCAATGTCCCCCTCTGACAGTGAAGATGATGAGAGCCCCATTAGGGAACCCCACCACCTTGTCAATCTCTACTCCTCCCACACTTGCCAGTGTCACCAAGCTGGGCTTTGCTGAATTCAAAGAGTTGACCCAAGTCAGGCTGTCTGACCACCCAGACAACTCTCTACAACAGCTTAAGGAGGACCTCCAGCAGCTAAAGAGAGACAACCAGGCCTTGGCATCTGACCTCCCAGGAAAGTCTAGAGGCACTCAAACAAGAGAACAGTGTGCTACGTGCTCAGTTAGCCAAAGTGAACAAATAGGAGAAAGGAGCTTCACCAGGCAAGTCCAACACCTGACAGACCAACTCTCATCAGTCCCCAAAATGACAAGCACTGAGACTCTTCCTGCCAGTGTCTCAAACCCCTGCCTTGTCTCTGTCCCTCCCTGTCTGTTCTGCACTCAGCCCAACAACACCCTGGTACCTGCTGATACATCCACACAGCCAGCTGCCAACACCCTGCTCTGCCCATCCCAGCTTCCTTCCACTCAGCCTGAAGAGGAAGCCCTACAGGTGGTCCTTCTGGCCGACTCAAACGGGAAATTCCAGGACACAAACAAGCTTTTTCCTGGTAAGAAAGTGTTATCTAAATGCTACAGCACCACAGGCCAGGCAATGAAGCTTCTGAAAAAAGAGACCCTCAAAAGCCCTCAATGCCTGGTGAGCCACACAGGAACAAATTACCTACACAGCCTTCATAAAGACACTGCTGAGGCAGTGAGGAAGATGGCGGAGCAAGCCAGTAGGGAGATCCCTGACACCCGCATTGTAGTCTCCACCCTACTGCTTAGTCGTAGGTGACTGCTGATGTCATCTACGACATTAATATGGAGATCAGAAGAGGATGTGCCACCTTACCCAACGTCCACCTGGCCCTCCACCCAACCATTGGCACCTGGGACCTCTATGATGGACTCCATCTACACAGAGAGCAGGTGAAGATATTTGCAAAGACCCTCAAAGACACGGCCCTGGAACACAATGCCCCCACTCCCTCCTCTACTAGCAGCTTTGGAGAACATCCCAGACCTACACTTCCCCATCACCATCCCAGGATCATCCTATGAGAAGACACGCACCCACAACCTCACCACTTTGAAGCACAGCCACAAAAGGTTACCTCCCCCTTAGCCCCTGCCCACCAACCACCTCTACAACATCAACAGCAGAGATATGTGGCAGTACCTGCCCCTTGTCCCCCTACCCACCCACTGCACCAGAGCCATACTGCAGAAGCTACCCCCAGACCCCCTCCCCACTGACAGCAGAGGACCTATGCTGCAATTGTAGCCCAGCCTACTGCCACAGTCCCTCTCCCTGCTAACTCTGAACTGGGAGACATCAGGGAGATGCTGCACACCCTGTGCACCCGGCTTCTGTTCAGTTAAGACATACTCAGAACGGCTTCTCATTTGAGAAACCAAATGATAGCAATAGTAGTAGTCAGTACAATGAGAAAATAGTACATGCCTCCATGTAATCCAGGCTCACTGTGAACGACACTCGATTCTTTTGCTGTCTAAAAAAGATGATAATAAAACATCATTAACTTACATTACATTAACTTCTGTGTGGACTGCAATGTCCCAACTAAGATGGTCCATTATTATCCAAATAACAAACCGTGGGTAACAAAGGACATCAAAGACATCCTCAAAGCCAAGAGGAGGGCCTTTACTGATAGTAATAGGGAGTAGGTGAGGGAAATCCAGGCTAACCTAAAAGGTGAATATCAGGGAGGCCAAGGAGAAGTACAGGAGGAAGCTGGAGTGGAGAGAGAGATCTGGAGCGGCATGAAGAGCATCACTGGCTTCAGACCAACTGGCAGCATAGGAGCTGAAGGCAGCTTGGACAGTGCCAACAAACTTAATCTGTTCTTTAACAGATTCGACACACCGGCTCCTGCTCATCCCCCCCCCTCAACTCAGCTGCTGTCAGCCCTCAGACTCCTCTGAGTCCACTGCTCCCCCCTCCTCCATCTTCCTGGGAGAGTCCTACTCCCCCCTCAACTGGCTATCGAGCTATCAGCCCTCTCCAGACTGACAACCCCCACGCCTGTAACCTCTGCTGTATGCCTGACTGCTGACCAGGTGAGAGGACAGATGAAACTCCAGTCAAACAAATCTGCAGGCCCTGATGGCGTTTGCCCCGCCTTGCTAAAAGCCTGTGCCCCCCGAGTCCTTCAACATGAGCCTGAGTCTTCAAATGGTCCCTGTTCTGTGGAAGACATCTTGCCTCATTCCTTCCAAGTTTTCTGATGACTCTGCTGTGGTGGGATGTATCAGCAGTGGTGATGAAACTGAGTACAGGGCTGTGGTGGGTAACTTTGTCTCATGGTGTGAGCGGAACCATCTACAGCTCAATGTGACAAAGTCTAAGGAGCTGGTTTTAGACCTACGCAGGGCCAAGGCACCAGTGACCCTGGTTTCCATCCAGGGGGTCAGTGTGGACATTGTACAGGATTACCTGGGAGTACACATGGAGAATAAACTTTACAGGAAGGGCCAGAGCCACCTCTATTTTCTGAGGAGGCTGAGGTCCTTCAACATCTGCTGGACAATGCTGAGGATGTTTTATGAGTCTGTGGTGGCCAGTGCTATCCTGTTGCATGTGGGGGCAGCAGGTTGACTCTCTGGCAGTGGTGTCAGAGGAGGATGCTGGCCAAACTACATGCCATCTTGGACATACTTATCAACCTCTAAATCCACTTGGGTACTTACACTTATTTTAGCTTTTATACTTTATATCCACTTGTACTTAACTTATCTTACCTGTATTATAGTGTATTATATTTTGATTAGCTTAGTAATTCTATTCCTTCTATTCTCAAGTGTGCATTGATGTGATAGTGAGCAGCTGTAACAAAAGAGTTTCCCGGGGATCAATAAAGTATTTCTGATTCTGATTCCTGCAGTCCCACCCAGGGGACAAAGGTCTTGGGAACCCTCAGCACCTTCAGTAGACACACACCCCCTTCGTCTCACACACAGACACACACACACAAACAGACAGACAGACATAGATGCATACTGCAACACCACTCCCACTGTGTTGGAGGCTGTCCTGGCCAACCTCAGCAGGCAATTGACTGACATGGGAGGATCGTCAGCTGATTAAACCCCATGTGTTCAATCCTGTCTCTCCCTTCCTACAGATGGCATCCACCCTGCAGTTTCTTTTGGTTTCCACCTTCAACACACATCCATGCACTGCTTTCATTGTTGATGTTGTTGACCTACACACTCCACTGTTCATTTGAGTTAACCTTTGTTTTAATATATTATTCTTGTTTTAAGTATAACCTTTGGCTGGACTCCTTTCTTGTCACAGTCCTTGAGCCTGTTTGTGACAATACACATGCACACACTCAAGTGTGTGTGTGTGTGTGTGTGTGTGTGTGTGTGTGTGTAAAAGGGTATTTTCTTCTGTAACCAACTAACACATTTTGGTCAAAACACAGACTAAAATCAAATCAAAATCAGGTGCTAAAATTAAAACTCCATACAGTTCACATTCTGTATATAAACTCTAAATTCACTTTTGTTTTAATTCTAATCTTACTTTTTTCCCCTCATTTGTAATGCACCGCATGCCGTGTATTTTGATGTGTTTTTAATTTTCCGTCTCACCCGTATGAAGCACTGGAACCTCTTATCTCTGGCCAGTAGTTCCTTATACAATTTGACAGCCTTCAAGTGGCGGCTACAGAACTCAGCGTAGGTCTTCCGCATGTCATCTGCACACTGGCCTGAGAACTGGCAGAAGAACACACACACAAGTTGTTTTGTCTGTGTGTGAACGTGAGAGGGAGAAAACTCATGCTTATATTTTAAGGAAAGTGTGGAGAAAGAGGCACTGTTCAGAGCTGGTTTCCCAGATTTAGATAAATATTTGCGGTACAATTATTGTGTGTGTGTGTGGGGGGGACTCTAGTCTTTAATGTACACTTCTGCTAAACCATAGAATTACACAAAATTACTTTACGTTTTTACCATATAAAGTTACATTTTGGTTCCAGTTCTGTTTCACTGTGCCAGTAAGAAGGGGGTATCTGTTGGTCTGTGAGAATGCACGGCAGTCACCTGCTCTAGTAGTATGTCTCCCAGCTGGTGAATGGTGAAGTTGCGGCTGGATCCAGTCTGCATGCTGCTGCTGCGCCGCAGGAGAAGTTGTGCCAGGAAATGGGAATGCATCCTGGTCAGCTGGTCCAGGCAGGGGAACATGGCATGCACAGTGCTGGGATCAAGCTCAAGTTCCTCCAACATGCCTTGCCGGAACACCCTTTCCATGATATGCAGTGTTCGCATGTGGTGCAGCTCTGTCTGAATCAGCTCTGAAAAGGACACATACCCACATCACACACACATCAAAATCACATAGACTATAGCAGTCTACAGTGCACACAATAAGAAGAATTGCACTGGTATTTTTTAAATACAATTTTAATGATGTCTAGCTACAGTAAATAGTATGTATGTAGTATTATAATCTAGGTACTGTATATTCAGCAATACATTGAATGTCTGTTCTATGGGGGAGAAGGAGGTCAATAATCTACTGCTGAAAAATGGATGATGTTCTTGTCACCATAGATGACATCCTGCCTCTTGATGACATTTTTGCGGTGTGTCTGCAAGTAACTGCTGTCCACTGCCATGCTCCATGAGTCAGCCTTAAAATCCTGGCCCTCAAACTCCATCTCCTCCAGTACTGAAGTGTAGTAGGGGTCTCCTAAACAAGAGAAAACCATCAGCATAAAAGATCACAGACTGAAAATGTATTCGAAAGCTCTACTACTACAGCTACAGTTGGTAGCTAAACTACCAACTGTGAAGAGACAACTAAAAAAAACAAATCAGAATCAGAAATACTTTATTGATCCCCAAGAGGAAACTCTTTTGTTACAGCAAAACAAGGTCAGCAGATAAAGCTTTAAGTTCAATTGAAATTACATTTAATCATCCCCATTTGCAGTCAAAATCATGTTAAAGTGAATAGAAAATGTCTTTGGAGATGTGTCAAAAATGCTCCTTTAGTCTCCAACCCTGTGAGTGGGTGGACCAGTGTACATGTTTGATTCACAGCTTAGCTGGCAGGGGTACTCAAACCAGTGGTGGAATGTAATTTACTCAAGTACTGTACAAAAGTTCAGGTTCTTGTACTTCAGTATTTTTCATTTTATACTACTTTATACTTCTACCCCACTACATTTCTGAGGTAAATATTGTACTTTTTACTCCACTACATTTAGTTGATACTTATCATTAGTAGTTACTTTTCAGATTAAGATTTTTACATGCAAAAAATATGATGATCTTAAAAATATGATGCAGTACTACAATCAACTACCCAGTAGTATATATAGTAAAGTACTTAGAATTGCCTTCTCATTGACAAACTACATTAACATGCCGCTTACATGTATTCATCAGTAATAATATACGGTAATTTAGTAAATATACTTTAACAACACTGAAAGGAGCCATTATACATGCATAATGAGTACTTTTACTTTTGATACATGAAGTACAGTTTACTAATAATACTTCTGTGCTTTTAGATTTTGAATTCAGGACTTTAACCTATCATGGAGTATTTTTAGACACTGGTATTTCTACAGCCATTTCACCTTGGTCACTTCAGATTGTTATTGTAAGTGTCTGACAACAGTATGGATAGGATCCCTACAGAGACAGACCTTTTTTGTTAATTTGTTAATTAATTGTTTGTAATAAAATAACCTATTTGATCAATCTGCTATTGTGTGATAAACAAATTGCTAGTAGCAGTTTGACACATGTACCATGATACTTTTGAAAGGATGATCAAGTTAGCTTGTGTATTCCACTTGTCATCCACTGTCCTTTAAAGCATTAGTAATGCACTGGAAAATGCAATAAAACTGAACTGAGGTGTCTGCAGTCTTGTGAGTACCTAATTGTAGAATTGTGTGTGCACATTGCTTTCCATTCTTTTAAATTAATTTATGTGCAGAACAGAAACAGATTTATAGTGTAATACCTTTTGTTGTGACACTGGATTTATTTATGGAATACAGTGGATCCAGAAATTGTTTTCAAACTAATAACTATGACAGAGTGTCTCCAGCCATTTTACTATGATGCGTAGTTAGTATGTTCAGATACCGTCATCATTGAGAGACTCCACTGACATAGCTCTGGTCCTGAAGCTGAGAGAGTCTGTGGACTGGGACAGGATCCTACGCAGCCCCAGGGGAGACTCGTCATTCAGGGTCCTACAACACACACACACCTTGATTTTAATGTGTACTACCTATTGGGCCTTACAGACATAGAAAACAAACTGCAGAATCTCAGGGAGCTGGTGCGAGAGCCCCAACAGACAGAGGCTGTGTGCTGTTAGTAATCCTGCTCCTCCTCAGCACAGTAGCATGAATTACAAAGTAGAATGAGGCCTAAGCATTTAAGGTCTCTTGCTCATGCATATTTCATTTTGAGGGAGAAGGAAAAATTAAATTTGGTACAGAATTAACCAAGATAATATAACTTAAGAATATATATATTACCCCATCAAATATCAATAATTTCAGTCCTGTATGTATTTTAACAGGTTTTAAAAACTACTTTAAAGTGAAGTGGAAGATGCTAACAGAAATGAGGATACAAAATTGTGGTTACACAGGGTCTGACAATACTTAGTGATCTAATGCAATGCAAAATCTGAAAATGCAACACAGGGGTCAGGGACGACTTTACGCATAGGCAAGCTATTTGGTGGCCAACAGCACCAGCAGTGTGATTGGCGCTAAAGAGTTGGAAGAATTATTTTGTAATTAATTTCAGACCCCAAATCTACATTTTAAAAGTCTGTCATCTGTCCAAAAGAAACATTTCATTGTTAAATAAACCCACTGTTCACACCGCACACATGCTGAGAGGAGTCTGCAGCGTGTCCTTATGTTGGAACATTCTTCTGGGGGCTGACACTCAAGTATCATATCATTATAACAGTGAGTGAAATGTCTGGCTGCCGTTTGTTTTGTGAGAAATTGTAATCTATTATACATCCTAAAATGAAAATGAAACAAAGGATGTACAGAGCCAATTTGTAGGATCGAGATCAGCACCAATACAGGCTTTTTTTGTTTAATAGATATTACATATAAAGCCAGATGTTTGCTGTGGGATTGACAACTGTCTAACCCTGCTGAAAGTGTTGAGAGAATGAACCACATAGCTATAAAATATAGAAGCAGTGGCAAGCAGTTTCAATTAATGTATGACAACTATCATCAGTGAGCGAGTACAAGCAGAGCCACAATGCAACTGTCATTGTGTCTATTTCAATGGCATTTTGTAGATGAACCAGTAAAATTCTGCAGTTCGTTCAAAACTTCAGTATTGTGTTCATGCTAAGGTTGATGAGCATCTGTTTAAGACACCTTTCTGCCACTACAAAACCACACTGATATTTTCTCTACGATAAAATTACACAGGACACCATAAAAAAACATGAATTGCTGAACATTTTTATGCCGGCCCAATGTGGGCTAAGTGTGCACTGTAAGTTGCATTATGTAAGGAAAACGTGATTAAAATCACAACTATATCACTAATGAAAACAGGTGCGTTGTGATACACAATTATGGTCCTTGTGCTCAAGACCTACAGTAGGGCTAGGCTAGACCATACCCTACCCCTGGGTAGGGCTTCTAAGGGAAGTGTGCCTTAGCTGCCTGTGCCTTAGTTAGGATTAATAAGTGTGCCTTATATTGTATTGTAGCTGCTGGACAGTAAAAGTGAGGCTCACCCTGCAATGTTGTTGGTGGAGACACTCTTGGACAAGGATAGGCTGGAGCGACCACGGCGGGATCCTAGCAGAGACTGTCGGAAGCTGTCGGAAGGGTAGATGGCTGAACTCGGGCGCTCACGCATTCCTGGAGCTATGGAATAAAAAAAACATTGCAAGTCGAGGAGAACAAGGCAAGGAGGAAGAGTGCCAAGGGAAAGAGATGTAGGAGGAGGACATGGAGTATAATGACAACCAGAACAACATGTTTAGGAGGAAGATAAAACAAACAGGAGTAGGAAGGAGAAGAGGAGTTTGATAATGAAGAAGAGAACAATATTTTTAGGAAGGCGAGAACAAGCAGAGAGGGAGGAAGAACAGAAAAAACAGGAATGGCAAAAGGAGAACTCGTTTAGGTAGGAGAAGGAGACTGAATATATTCAAACATTGTACGTGTGTAAGAAAAGTTCTCACTTTTTGTGCGCAGCGTGACATTCTGCAAAGTTGAGTTATTCCGTATTAGGGCCGTCTTCTGCTGCTGTGTTAATAAAGGACACAAATCAGTATGTACAATAGAATTCTACTTTTAAAGTTCCCTACAGTTTAAGCTATGCATTGATTCAAAGCTCACTCACTAAAATCATTTTCCATAGTACTTGAACTATTTGAGTAATTTGACACAGAATTTGAAGCAGTGATTAAATGGAAGTATTTAATGACAGCAACCATGTTTTATGTCTTTAAAGATAAATTCCAATGATTTTGTTGTATCACCTGATAGTGCCCTAAATACTGTGTGATGTTACAAGAATGTATATTTTTTTTATCTTATTTTGAATTTTTAGAACATGTATATACAAACACAATACAAAGAAGAGACAACAACACACAAGCCCCAACCCTGATACACACAATGACATACAATAAAAAAACAAATGCCACAAGTGGCAATTCCAGGGTTCAAGCCAACACTGACCGTTAGAAGTTTAAAGCTTTTGATCTGGACCTGGTCAAATGTGGCCTAGATGTCGATGGATCTTGAAAACTAAATAAGATATCAACAAGCTTTATACAACGTTTGATAAGGTTCATCCAATGATGATCCACCGAAAATTTGGTAGCAATCGGACCTGCGGTTTAGGAGGAGATGTCAAAAATGTATTTTCAAAAAATTCTAAATGGCAGAAAATCTAGTTATCCGGACTTGAGTGGTCCAAGAGGCTTTTTTGCAGAGCACATTGAGTTGGACTTGAGAGAAATTTCAAGTCATTAGGACTTAAGGTGTGAGGGGAGTAGCCTGTTCAAAAATGCATTTTTGGGCCTTAATTACAGCGCCACCATGTGGTTGATTGGGCTCATATTTCTGTGGAAGCACATGCACATCATGGCTAGTTACTGGGCCTAGTTCCATGTTTCTAGCTCATTCCAGCTCACGGCAATTTGAGCCAAAGCAGCAAACAAATAATTATAAACCGGCACAAACAAAGGATTCAGCCCCTTCGGGGCTTGAACCCGTAATAATAATAATAATAATAATAATAATAATAATAATAGACTTTATTTCTATAGCACCTTTACAAACCAGAGTTACAAGGTGCTTCACAAAATACAATACCATACAGATAAAACAAAATATTAAAAACAGCATTAAAACGTGCAATAGTTAAACAGAAAGTCAAAACAAAAATAAAGAACATTTCATCAAATTAAAACATTTGAATAGGCATAAATATATTATACAAATGCCAATCTGTACAGGTGAGTTTTTAAAAGTTTAATTCAGCCAGGACTGGGATGATGTGTTCCTTACGTCGAGTGAGTCTTGCTGCTGCATTCTGCACTAACTGTAGACGGGCAACTGCTGCATCATTTATGCAAGTAAATAAGGAGTTAAAATAGTCTAGGCAAGAGGAAATCAGGGTGTGGATAAGTTGTTACACTATGTTCTTGGGGAGCACTGGTTGGAGTTTAGGGATATTTCTGATTTGTAAGTAGCAGGGTTGGACTAGACTCTTAATGTGCTGATTGAAGTTTAGGTACTGATCAAAAACAGCTGCCACATTTCTAGCTGAATGTTTTGTGTTAGCTGTTAGTGGTCTAAGGAGGGTGATACTGTTAGAAATATGATCAGGACCAATAACTAGCATTTCAGTCTTCTGTGTTCAGTTGCAGCAAGTTGGAAGCAATCCAGTCCTTAATGGCAGCAAGGCAGCAGTGCAGAGAATCCAGATTGTTACGATTTTCAGAGCTAAATGAGATATACAACTGGGAGTCATCGGCGTAAGAATGGTAGGACACAGGGGTGTAATGCCAAATAACATGGCCAAGGCTCAACAGATTTAAACTGAACAACATAGGGTCAAGGACTGAGCCCTGTGGGACCCCACATGACATGGGAGCAGTTGAACAAAAGTTGTCAGTGAAAACTCTGTTCTAGAGTGGTTTTCATCTTACTTATCAAACAGTTTCCTAGGCCAACCCAGTTCCTGAGTCTGTTAAGTAGAATTGTGTGATGAACTGTATCGAAGGCTGCACTCAAGTCCAGCAAAATGAGAATGGTGTGATTACCAGAGTCCGCACTCATCAGGATGTCATTTGATACTCTAAGTAATGCTGTTTCCATACTGTGGTTCTTTCTAAAGCCAGATTGGAACTTGTCAAAAAATTGTTTCCTTTCATTATTTCTAAGAACCACCTTTTCAACAATTTTGGAGAACAAAGGTAATTTGGATATGGGACAGTAGTTGTGGGGGAGTGTTGGATCTAAACCAGGTTTCTTAAGCAGAGGCTGGATACAGACCTGTTTAAAATTTAAGCACCACAGAGTGCCACAGGAAGTCATTCCTGCCTGTGGCCATCAAACTTTTTAACTCCTCCCTGTGTTAGTCTATATGACCCTAAGTCATTAAACTGGACATTGATCATTAACATCTCTGCAATACTTAATAATAATTGTGCAATATTCTGTGTTAATACTCCTGTGCAATATACTCTTTTCAGTTTAAAATTCCCTATTTATTGATATTGATATCTATTCATATCTCTATTACTGCTGTGCAATATCCTCCATCTCATTATAATAGCTACACTTAACTTGACATTGTAGAAAAGGTTTCAGTCGTAGTCATCTGGACAATGTTTTCAAATTCAAGACGTTTCAGCTCCCAACCCGGAAGTCATTCTCAATTGTGAAAATGGTTCTAGAACTCAGATATTTAAGCTACTCTGTGTTGCTTAAGCCCTGCCCTCAGGGAGGAATCTTCCTGAGTGCTGTTTACACTGCCTAGTTTCACCTGAAACTGACCTTCTTTGTTTCCATGATGGCCCAGTAATCAGGCCTATTGTTTTCTGGCTGCACCTCCCTCATCACTGTTAAGTACCTGATTAGCATATGATTGGCTTGACCATGGTGTTAAAACACTGTGGTAAACACCTTGGTCAAGCCAAAGGCATTTTAAGAACAGATTAAGAACTAGGCATCCAGAGACAAACTTTTAAAACAGCATTGAAACTAAAACCTAAAAGCAGTTAAAAGGGGCATTAAAACTGAATCAATCAAGCAATAGCCAACCACACAGCGTCTGACATCATCAGTGTGCACCACCAGTCTAAATCACTAGCGAAACCAGCTAGAAACCAACGTCTTGTAGCCTGTAAAACAGCAATTGCAATCACCACCAATGACAGATATTCAGACAATCAAAGTTGGGGACTATATATTCAGACAAGCAGGACCGAGTTAAAACTTCCCACCATCAAGAGATATCTTCCACCTGGATCAGTAACCATGGACTTAAATTCCAATGAGATGAATTTCTGAAAAAGAATAGCCACAACTTTAGCTTTAGAGGAAAAGGTGGACTGATAAACTTATGACACCCAAGTTGCTCTCAGACACCTCTACATAGTAGGACCAGTGTGGGTTTCTTGCAAAAAAATTACATCAGATTTTAAGTGGGCAAAAATTTTGCCCTGTTTGAGTGCAGTACAGAGACCTTTGCAGTTCCAAGAAGTAAATGTAACCTGACAGACAAGCTGGTCTGCATATGGCAAAAGACACAAAAGAAACATCAAGAATGCATTCAATAAAAAGAAATCTGACAACAGCAGTAAAACAAAAAAAACCCCACTGCATCTTTGAACTAAGTGCGACAAAACCCACACACATACTCCGCAGGGTGGTGTAGTCCATCCTCTAAGCTCAAAGACCTCTACCAGAGGCCATCCTGGGAGCTTGAGGGTTGTCTATATATCTTTGCTGTTCCTAGTACTGCACTTTATCTGGATCGAGATGTCTGGTGTTATTCCAGGGATCTGCTGTAGCCACTCCTCCAGTTTGTGGTCACATGCCCCAAGCTCGGGTCCTCTCCGAGGCCTGGGAGCACGGGCACCACTGTCTTTGCTGTTCTTCACACTTTTCTGGATCGAGATGTCTGCTCTTCTCTGGGCCCTGCTGTATTTCTCTCCAGTTTCTCATGTTCCTTTTCCCTGATGTTGCCATCACTTGGCCTTGCCACGTCAACCCAACGTATTTTCTAGTTTCTCATGTTCCTTTTTCCTGATGCTGTTCACTGTCCACCACCACAATGTCTGGTTGGTTCGCCATTACCATTCTGTCAGTCCCACTTTGACCTCGGGGTTTCCAGTCCATACTCCATGTAGATGTTCCTGTACACTATGCCAGCCACTTGGTTATGGCACTCCATGTATGCTTTCCCTGCCAGCATCTTACACCCTGCAGCTATGTGCTGGATTGTCTCAGGGGCCTCTTTGCACAGCCTACACCTTGGGTCTTGTCTGGTGTGGTGATCTGGGCCTCTATTGCTCTGGTGCTCAGGGCCTGCTCCTGTGCAGCCATGATGAGTGCCTCTGTGCTGTCATTCAGTCCGGCCTGCTCTAGCCATTGGTAGAATTTCTTGATATCAGCCACTTCAGTTATGTTCCGGTGGTACATCCCATGTAGGGGTTTGTCCTTCCATGATGGTCACTCCTCCACTGAAGGAGCATACAGCTTGATGTCATACAGCTTGATGTCATCCATGTAGAGGAGGTGACTGATGGTGGCCCCATTCCTGAGTCAGTATCCATAGCAGTCTTGTTGATTATTTGGCTGAGGGGTTCAGACCTATGCAGAACAGCAGAGGGGATGTTGTACATCTCAAGTTGGTGTGTCGGGTTCTGCAGTCTTGGGTGACTGTTCTGTCAACCAGGAGTTGGTGTTTGGCTCCTCTGGTTCCTTTGCCGATGCCCTTCTGTGCTTTACTCATGTATTGATCCATGTGTCCACTTATCTTAGCCGCGATGATGCCTGACATAAGCTTCCATGTTGTGGAGAGACAGGTTATTGGCTAGTCGATAGTTGGATGGGACTGTACCCTTTGCATGATCCTTCAGGATCAGGATTGTACGCCCTTCGGTAAGCCATTCAGGATGCGTCCCATCCCTTAGCAGCTGGTTCATTTGTGCTGCTAGGCGCTCGTGGAGTGCAGTGAGCTTCTTTAGCTTCTTTAGGAATACATGGCCCATTAGAGCTGTGACTCTCTGTCAGCCTGGTTACAGTGCTGAAAAGAAACCTGGTGTTTTTATTTTCCTCTTTTAGTGATGAGTAGTAGGCTGCTCTGGCATTTCTGAGGGCTTTCCTATATGTTTTAAGACTATCTTGTCAGACTAAACAAGATTCTTCCAGGTTGTTGGAACGCCATTTCCTTTCAAATTTTCTCAATGTTAGCTTAAATTTGCGGGTTTGGGGGTTATACCATGGCGCTAACCTTTTTGTTTTATTATTTTCTTTTTTAGAGGGGCGATAGAATCGAGTGACGTTCACAGTGAGCCTGCAGCACTATCAACAAGATGGTCAATTTGGGGGTGGCTGAAATTAGCATAGGAGTCCTCTGTTATATTGAGACACAGCATTGAGTTAAATGTAAAAGGAGTTGAAAAGTTATTAAATAATGGTCCCATAATTATTCTGTTTAAAGACTACTAAATGTTCAATTTCAAATGGCATATACCAGAACAAGGTTGAGGGTGTGTTTAAAACAGTGAGTGGATTTATGTATACTCTGACAGAAGCCAATCAAATCTAATAATGAGATAAACGCAGTACTATCATTTTCAATGTCCACATGAATATTGAATTCACCTACAATAATTACTTTGTTTTAAGGACTAAACTTGATAAAAACTCAGATAAAAATTCAGAATAAGGACCAGGAGTCGGGTACACAACAAATCAACTATATATATATTAAGGGTGTTCCATTCACCAAAAAGATCACAGTAAGAACATCTGTAATGAATTGGGAAGTCTGCTGGGTACTGAAGCCAAATGAGAAGCATGCCATATTTTCCCATCATCTAGGATGTAGGTGCTTGGACCCACTTGCTTTTTGATAACAATGGGTACAGAGAATTTCTGATGCCCCTTTCACACATGTACTGGTTTTTGCAGATGAGCTGGTCATGGCATGCGATGTAACACAATACGCTTGAAGAAAATCAGAAAACCTTTGACACCGTGAACATGCATATATCTGAGAGCGTACTAGTGCATCCATACCAGGGAAGCAGTACAGCTCGCGCAAATGCTGCTTTGTTCGCACAAGGCCCTGATAGCCTTTGTGTGCTAGAGCAATGAGTGTGCAGCATAGAGACAGGTACAACCAAGCGTGACCACTGAAACACGAAGTTGTCCTTCACACACAGTTCATGAAGTTCTTTAAGTAAGGCTGCAACACTGACTTTACAACAGAAGGCGGCCACTGCACGTTTTATGTGATCCAGATACAGCTGAGTGAACACGGTACCCAGACCATAATCGGAGAGATCCATCGAAATTATGGTTAGCAAGTCTGGGATGAATAAGGCAAGCGCAAGGCTGTCCACAAGCAGCTGTTTCACAGTAAGGAGCCTTATCAGTCCATTCAAATGTGGCTTCTTGACGCAGTCAGGCACGGAGGGGGTCAACTATATAGTTAGGTATGAATTTTCCATACCAAGATGCAGTGCAAGTGCTCTGTGTCGGCTTGATGCCATTTACTGTCACCAGGTGGTCCCAGGAACCTTAAACTGGCTTGGCGAAAGTGGCATTTCTTTTCATTCAGCCTGCCACTTTGAGTCACTGCTGTACTGTTTCCAGAGTTGTGTCATGCAGGAACAGCTGTTGGCAAAACTTTCACCTGACGCATGAAACGCATAGAATGTTTAGGTGTAGAATGAATCCGGATCTTGGTAGGATGGTTACTGATTGCAAATAAGAGAATCAAGACACCAGCTCCAACATGGCGTACATGAAATTGCAACAATGCACTTCACTTCCTGCCCTTTTCCTGTCGTGCATTAGCCCAGAGCACCACTTTGTGGTACAATGTCAAAGTATAGCTGCTCTTGTACACACAAACATCTAAAAAATAAATCCTTCTGCTTGTTTCATTTACTGGATGGCACACAGACAGATTTTGGGGTGAAAACAAATTGAGCAAATATGCTCAAGTTGACAAAATGACAGATGAATGCGCAGAGCAACTTTTAGTTGAGACCGTGGTGGACAATGATCCTGAAGTGTTTTGGTTTAGTTTTTATGTCTGTCTAATTTTTACCTAAATGACCTGAAGCCAACAGCAAGCTCTGTGCATGGCTGTGCATAGCACAAGAATAGCACCTGAACGAGCTGAAGGTTAGTCAAGCTCATTCGGGTTTCAGTTAAGGCCTGCATCTGTAGCCAGCAGTGAGACTGTCCCTCCCAAGCCACCGTAGTTCCAGACATGTCTTGTGCACCTCCCACTTCTGTATTGTCAATATAGCTGTCATAATATATAAGCAGTCAAGATTAACACACATTATGCTGTTTCCTGCCTTGCCCCCCAGATTTATGACTGTGCACCGTGGCTTTTTTGGTAGGTCCTCACAACAGTTTTCAGCTAACGCTAAGCTACTGAAGACTGTGGTGTTATGTGTGCTTAATGTATTGCTCCAGGTCCCGCTTCAGAGTGATCCGTGTGACTCTGTTGAGCCCACTGTGAGGAGCCTGATATTGCGCGATCCATGAGACAGACAGCATAATTGGCTTTTTATAGTGCTTTATTTCGTTTTGTGTACATTTTGGTTTTGTGCTAAGTGTTGGAATCAGATTTGTGTCAATAAACTCAAACAAAACCTCTTAAATATCAAACAAATAACAGAATTTGAAAGAAACCAAAAGCAAAAAACCTTTAGCTATATCTTGCAAACAAATGTGTAATCGTGTAAACTATTGGTCTTTTACTTTTTTGATAATAAGTCCTTTTTTTTTTTACAGTTCCCGCTGCTTATTTGTCACTGATCAGACTCCTGCCCTGTCAGCTTCACGGTTACACTGCCAGCTCTCTCGTTTGCACTGCCTGACTTTTTGTTTGCAGTTCTGACACAAGCCTCTTGTGTGGGCAGGTTTCTTTAAGGGGTATGTCCCCATTGGCTAGTGAGTTTTTGAGTGACAGTTCAGTGCCCCGAACTGACCAGTCTGCCATAATGGAGCAGAACAGTCAAGACCAATTGGAAAAATGTGGTGTACAAACTGATAAAACATTCAAAACAGGCATCACGGGATAACTTTTAACAAGGGGTACAAGTGATATTTACTTAACAATGACCTCATTCTTTGTATAATTTACTTTATAGAAAATTATCAGATGGAATGGGTTTGTGCTCATGAGATTATACACCCTAGCTACCCTAAATTTGCTAGATCTAGTAAACAATATTTATGCTGCTATCTTAATGTACTGGCTGCACCATTCAGCTACATGCCAGAAGTAATTTTGAGATGGCCTTGTTTTTTGCTAAGGGTTTCCCAAAGATCCTGGACTATGGTAGGTTTGGGCCATTGCTATTAGACGGAAGGATTTTGAGCCTAATCATGCTACAGTTCTCATTTCAAGGCAGATTATTTTGACAGAACTGCGTAAATTGTGTGTGTGAAGGAATATGTGATCCTTTCAGTTTTTGCATCCTTTCCAGTCCATCTGAACAATGTTAGTGTATTTTCAAGTCATAGGATTATAGTGTTCTATGTGGTAAACAGTTGTTAGTATATAATGGAAACTGTTTGGAATGATGAGCATACAAATGATCTCTTGCTAACATAAATGGAATTAGCACTAAACCTGATACTGAAAGAAAACATCCAATTTAGATTTTTCTAATATTGATTTTTTGCTTAATTTGAAGGTGCAATGCAACCACAAGGGGGCACAAGCCAGTGTCGTCGTGTGCCAGTCCCAAGTCTGGATAAATGCAGAGGGTTGTGTCAGGAAGGGCATCCAACGTAAAACACATGCCAAATTAAAAATGCGAATCGTGAAAATGACTTCCATACCGGATCGGTCTGGGCCCGGGTTAACAACGACCGCCACCGGTGCTGTTGACCTACAGGGTACCGGTGGAAATTGGACTACTGTTGGTCAAAGACGAAGAAGGAGAGGAGGAAGGGGTGTTCGTAGGCACAGAGAGAAGAGGAAAGCTAAGAATGTAGGACTGACAGTAGGGACTTTGAATGTTGGGACTATGACAGGGAAGGCTAGAGAATTGATTGACATGATGTAGAGAAGGAAGGTGGACATACTGTGTGTCCAGGAGACCAGGTGGAAAGGTAGCAAGGCTAGAAGCTTAGGAGCAGGGTTCAAGTTGTTCTACCATGGGTCAGATAGGAAGAGAAACGGAGTAGGAGTTATCCTGAAAGAGGAGTTAGTGAGGAATGTTCTAGAGGTGAAAAGAGTATCAGACAGGTTGATGAGTCTGAAGCTGGAAATTGAAGGGGTGATGTTCAATGTTGTGAGTGGTTATGCCTCACAGGTAGGATATGAGTTAAAAGAGAAGGAGAAATTCTGGAGTGAGTTAGATGAAATGATGCAGAGCATCCCCAGAGGTGAGAGAGTGGTGATTGGTGCAGATTTCAATGGGCATGTAGGTGAAGGGAACAGAGGTGATGAGAATGTGATGGGCAGGTTTGATCTTCAGGACAGGAACATGAAGGACAGATGGTGGTAGACTTTGCAAAGAGGATGGAAATGGCTGTAGTGAACACTTTCTTCCAGAAGAGGCAGGAACATAGGGTGACATATAAGAGCGGAGGTAGAAGCACTCAGGTGGACTACATCTTGTGTAGACATTGTAATCTGAAAGAGACCAGTGACTGTAAAGTAGTGGTAGGGGAGAATGTAGCCAGACAACACAGGATGGTAGTGTGTAAAATGACTCTGGTGGTGAGGAAGATGAAGAGGACAAAGGCAGAGCAGAGGACGAAGTGGTGGAAGTTGAAAAAGGAAGAATGTCGTGTAGTTTTCAGGGAGGAGCTGAGACAGACTCTGGGTGGTCAGGAAGTGCTCCCAGATGACTGGACCACTACAACTAATGTGATCAGGGAGACAGGTAGGAGGGACTCTGTGTGTCATCTGGAAAGAGGAAAGTGGACAAGGAGACTTGGTGGTGGAATGAGGAAGTTCAGGAGTGTATACAGAGAAAGAGGTTAGCTAAGAAGAAGTGGGACACTGAGAGGACTGAAGAGAGTAGACAGGAGTACAGGGAGATGCAGCGTAAGGTGAAGGTAGAGGTGGCAAAGGCCAGACAAAGAGCATATGAGGACTTGTATGCTAGGTTGGACACTAAAGAGGGAGAGGTGGATTTGTACAGATTGGCCAGACAAAGAGATAGAGATGGGAAGGATGTGCAGCAGGTTAGGGTGATTAAAGATAAGGATGGAAATGTATTGACAGGTGCCAGGAGTGTGATGAGAAGATGGAAGGAGTACTTTGAAGAGTTGATGAATGAGGAAAATGAAAGGGAACGAAGAGTAGAAGAGGTGACTGGTGTGGAGCAGGAAGTAGCAAAGATTAGCAAGAGTGAAGTGAGGAGGACGTTGAAGAGGATGAAGAGTGGAAAGGCAGTTGGTCCTGATGACATACCTGTGGAGGTATGGAAGTGTCTAGGAGAGGTGGCAGTAGAGTTTCTGACTAGTTTGTTTAACAAGATCTTGGAGAGTGAGAGGATGCCCGAGGAATGGAGGAGAAGTGTACTGGTGCCAATTTTTAAGAACAAGGGAGATGTGCAGAGCTGTGGCAACTACAGAGGAATAAAGCTGATGAGCCATACAATGAAGTTGTGGGAAAGAGTAGTGGAAGCTAGGCTAAGGCCAGAGGTGAGTATTTGTGAGCAGTAATATGGTTTCATGGCTAGAAAGAGTACAACAGATGCAGTATTTGCTTTAAGGATGCTGATGGAGAAGTACAGAGAAGGTCATAGGAAGTTGCATTGTGTCTTCGTAGATTTAGAGAAAGCGTATGACAGGGTGCTGAGAGAGGAGCTGTGGTATTGTATGAGGAAGTCTGGAGTGGCAGAGAAGTATGTTAGAGTGGTGCAGGACATGTATGAGAGCTGTACGAACCATGGTGAGGTGTGCTTTAGGTGTGACAGAGGAGTTCAAGATGGAGGTGGGTCTGCATCAAGGATCGGCTCTGAGCCCTTTCTTGTTTGCACTGGTGATGGACAGGCTGACGGATGAGGTTAGACAGGAATCTCCATGGACTATGATGTTTGCGGATGACATTGTAATTTGTAGTGAGAGCAGGGAGCAGGTGGAGGAAAATCTAGAGAGATGGAGGTCTGCTCTGGAAAACAGAGGAATGAAGCTTAGCCTCAGTAAGACATAATACGTGTGTGTCAATGAGAGGGACCCAGGTGGAACAGTGATTTTACAGGGAGCAGAGGACTTTAAGTACTTAGGGTCAACGGTTCAGAGCAATGGAGACTGTGGAAAAGAGGTGAAGAGGCGAGTGCAAGTAGGTTGGAACGGATGGAGAAAAGTGTCAGGTGTGTTGTGTGATAAAAGAATATCAGCAAGAATGAAAGGAAAGGTGTTCAAGACGGTGGTGAGACCAGCGATGTTGTACAGCTTAGAGACCGTGGCACTGAAGAAAAGACAAGAGGCAGAGCTGGAGGTAGCAGAGCTTAAGATGTTGAGGTTCTCTTTGGGAGTGACGAGGATGGACAGGATCAGGAATGAGTACATCAGAGGGACAGCTCATGTTAGATGTTTTGGAGATAAAATCAGAGAGGCCAGATTGAGGTGGTTTGGACATGTTCAGAGGAGAGACTGTGAACATATTGGTAGAAGGATGCTGAGGATGGAGCTGCCAGGCAGGAGTTCTAGAGGAAGACCAAAGAGGAGATTTATGGATGTAGTGAGAGAGGGCATGAAGTTAATTGGTGTGAGTGAAGAGGATGCAGAGGACAGGGTTAGATGGAGGCACATGATTCGCTGTGGCGACCCCTGAAAGGGAACAGCCGAAAGGAAAAGAAGAAGAAGTAGCTTAATTTGAAGGTGCCCAACAAGGACATCAAAATAAGCTGGAGCATCAACCTCAGTAAGTGCAACAAAGCAGTTCTTTTCACAGCACTTTTGCAATATACTTTGACTTGTGTTATATACATTGTTGCCAACTATTTTCCAATGAAAGTAGTAAATTTGCATACTGATAACGTCATCACACATTCATTTGCATAAAGCTTAGTGGTTGTGTCAGTTGCAGTGAGAGAGAGAGTTCACCTTAAGCCACATTAAAAAAAGGTAGATAGAGAAATCCTCGGCAAAATAATCACAAACTCACTACAGGGACATCATATATTTGAAGTTAAAAAAAATCTACAAAGGGAGGGACAAGATCAAACTATTTAAATATTTACAAGATCAAACAAACTATTTACATATTTACAAGCTGCAGGAACAAACTCATCCAGAGTTCCTTAGAGAAAGAGTGAGAGAGAAGCTCAAATGAACTGCATATGTACAAGCTATAGGAACATCCTGATCCAGAGAGAAAGAGTGAGAGAAGCGTCTCTACTCAAACCCACCTGTGACACCACAGCTACTGCTGCCTGTGAACACGGTGCAAGAGGAGAGGACAGACGCCGAGGCTGGTGGAAGAGCCGTGCAGCAGGTATGGGAATGAATTACAATAAAATATATATTTCTCACCTTTCCCCTGATAGTCTGAATAATTTGCTAAATTTGTCACTAGTTTTTTAGAAATAAAGTCGCTAAGAGGGTCTGAAAAGTTTCTAAATATAGCGAGTAAGTCGTCAAGTTGGCAACACTGGTTGTATAGTGCTGACCCAACAAGTGTTGTATTTCATAGCATCATCATTATGCCCTTGACCAAGTCAAATATAAGATAGCTGAGGCGCAAGCAAGAGTTAAAGAGCAGCAGAAGCGGCTGAGACATGCCAAAGATTGTGAAAGAAGACAGAAACGAACTGTATGGTCACTGCTAAATGATTGCAAAGAAAAATATGATTTCACAGGAACTATAGCTAAAAGCTTGACCAGTATTCTGGTAGGTTTTCTTCATTTATGTAAGAATATACAGTGGGTTTATTTCATACTGGCTAAGGCAGTAGATAACAAATCGGGCTACCAATAACATTTTCATTTGTGATCTGAATTGCACTGTAAAAACTCAAATCATTTTCACTTAACCTAAAATAGGGAGGTTGTGTGTTTTAGGTGATTGACAGATTGTCCAACATCATGTCCAACAGCCAAAATCTAGAGCCGAAAGGCTTCAAGGTGCCATTGGGTTTCCACAAGTGGGGAGAGACAACAGACTTCTTGAAAGAAGCCTGGCTGTACTTGACTCTGTTGGCAATGAATGATGGGACACCACTATCTGGCTCAAAGAGGTTTTTTATAATATTCATCCTCAGTAAGGTAAATGCCCCTAATAAGCCTGCAGGAATCTAAAATTATTCTCTTTTTAAAAATGATGAAATAAAGATTCATATTTCATATCAAATATCAAACAACTGTTCATAAAAGTGTTGAATGGCCCATTATACTATGATTAACTAGTCCATTGTAAAATACATATTATATATGCAAGTAGATTAGGGTAGAGGTGTTTACACCTTGAGTAAAATTTTAGGTACACTACTGATTTTTAATTTGCAATACCAGCAAATTTATATTTACATAACTGTACAGACATTTTGCTCTTTAAAGTTTCTGCTGATCAATGTTCAGTTCTATGTTCAATGAAGTACGATGTTCACGTCTATTAAGTTTGATGTTCCAGTTTGGTGTTCTTTTCATTGTCTTTTATCCTTTTCTATTACCAGAAAAATCAGATGCGCTTGAAATCAAAGGTATGGGTATCAAATGAAGTTGAAGTGTTTAAAAGTTCATCAAGCAACATACATGGCTGATCATTGGTATGTTAAAACATATCAGGTTAAACCTTTGCAGTAGCTCATTTTTTTGTAATTACCAAAACATTGTTGTGAGCAGGGTTACTTTTTCTCAATCCCTTTTTTCTATATATGGTAAATGGTAAATTGACTGTACTATATAGCACCTTTCTAGTCTTTCTGACTACTCAAAGCTCCGCAACTGCATATCAAATTCACCCCATTCACACACCGATGGCAGAAATGCTCATCAAATCAAAATAAACAGAATCTATAGCTTGTATATAGTTATACAAGGTAATTTATCTTTATACAGCACAAGGTTGTACAACGAAATTAAGTTAGTAGTCCCTTCATGCTACACACGCACCCAATATTTTATATTACACATACATACATACATACATACATACATACATACACACACACATACACACACACAGTACATACACACAAACACACAGGAAATAATGCAGTGTGAAATAGTGCATTTTTTGAATTTGTGTCTGGAGAATGCAAGTCAGCAGCAACAAGATAGTGACGATAATAATATGGTTATTATCTTCACGTAAAATGTTCGACATCTGGCAACAGTGTCCATCCACTTTAACTGCACTTGAGCACCATGCACCGTCGATGGAAACAGAGTCTCTCTCATCCTGCCAGAGTTTTGCGCTCCTTCATTCATTCTGTTAGTCATGATCAAATCTTTACATTAAAAATTTTTAATCCAAATGCCCTGTTTCGTATACGGTAAATAGACTATAAAATATGAGGATACATGCCACTCTCTCTCATTGAAAACAAGTGATGTGGAAATTTGATTTGACGGATAAAAAAAGTTTCATTGTTTCAGGTATAATTTTGTTAAATTCAGGTAGGGCGGGTTTGTTATTAACAAAATATCAAATATATTTACGAATATTAATAAAATTATAAATATTATCAAAATGACTAATATGGATTAACAATTACGGGGCACCACCCTGGGATCAGGGACCAATAACCTACCGTGAAAAACAGTCTCAAAGGTGGCTGTCCACTTAAAAATGTTGATATTCAAAGTACTATCTTGCATTAATAATAGTGGACAGTGACCGTTACAAGCTGCTGTTATTACAACACACACACACACACACACACAATAACCAAAGGCAACTGCTCTTTAAAAAGATACAAAAGAGTTTATTTAACCTTAGCACTGATTAACAATCAATAACTTCAGCCAGCAACCGCTATTGTCTATTCTAAACACAATAAGGATACAAGCATGTAAAGTGTGTGTGTGTGTGTGTGAGAGAGACAGCAGAAAAGTGGGGAACAAGGAAGGTGGCGGATGTGACCACGTGGGTGGTCGTCATGCACAGATCCAAAATGGTGGGCAGACCCGCAAAACTCAAACAAAGGGGAGAGCCAAAATAGAGGACATGCTCTATTTGTCTTCAAGATGAGCGTGGAGCGTAGCTAGTTATGCTAACACACTGTCTGGGTCATTTGAGATGTGTGTGTAGGCATGTATATGTATGTGTAAAGGTGTTGGGTTAGTGGAGAGGAGAGAGAAAGAAAAGCACTAAAGATCTCTAATGCTGTGGTAAAGCACAATAGCTGTCCCTTTATCACACAGGAACCCATCAAACTTTCATTTAAACAGCTGTGTTTCTGGACTTTGGTCTGATAAAGCACAGATATTAGCTTCCACAGTGGCAAAAAACTAACACAGTTAAACGATCCAACAGCGTGGTACCGATACACAATGGAAAGTGCTGAGCATGAAAACACTGCAGGAACAGGACACGGCGGCCATTACTTTCCACAATAATGCAAAACAATTCACAACAAATTAATCTTAAATCAAATTAATCTTAAATAACAGTTATAAAATTTATCTCTGGCCAGACACAAGCGTCTTATTTGGGATCGCTTTTGATAGCGATTTAATGCATCAGTCCATTTGGATCATCCGGTCCTCTCCTCTCCTCTGAGGCTCGGATAGTAATGTGGCCAGGTACCGTTCGTTAACAGCTTCAACAGCAAAACTGTTCCTTTAGGCGGTAGCGGCAAAGAACAGATGTCAACTTTTCGTGGGGAGAGAGTGGGGCACACCGGTTACCGGCTCTCCTCTTGTGAAGAAAATGGTAAAACCTGAATCTTCCTTCTGCAGGTAAGCGATTGTTATGTGGAAGATGATAATCAGGATCCAAAAGTGTTTCAGCAAACACAGTCTTTTGTGAAGTGGCTGTTTAGTCTCACCTTTAGTCTCTCTCAGCCACTTCACAAAAGACTTTATCAGCACAGACGACACGCTAACTCAGGATTGCAAAGCGCCGTGCATTTGCATCTAAAAGCTACAAACCACACATTTGAAGACAGTGAGGTGAAGATTCTAAGTAGAGAGAAGAGTTGGTTTGAACGGGGTGTCAGAGAAGCCATTTTTGTGAAAAAAGAAAACCCCTCTTTGAACAGAAATGGTGGTCTGAGATTCAATCTGCCCAACGTTTACCACAGTGTATTAGCACCTTGGTCATGCCAATCATATGCTAATCAGGTACTGAACAGTGATGTGCACAACACATGGGTGCAGTTGATGGATCAGACCAGCTCATTCAGTATTACTGAACACAAAACCATGCGTTGGTACAGAAACCTGTTCTACCATTTTCTGGACACTGCCACCACCAACTGCTTCATTCTCCACAAGGAACTCTGTCTTGCTGAGAAAACAAAACCCATGACACACAGAGCTTTCATGGAGGAGCTGACTGCTGAGCTCTGTGGCAAGCCTCTCCACACAGCTCCTACCCAGGCACCTGCAGGTCATCTTCCTATACCTATTGCTGATGTCCATGCAGCAGGCCCTGCGCGAAAGCCACCATGGGTCGCAGGAGATGTGAACATTGCCAAAGCCAAGGCAAGCGAAAGGACACACTGTGGAAATGCAGGGGAGTGTGATGTTGCCCTCTACATGCAGCTGGACAGAAACTGTTTTGCAGCATGGCATGACAGTTGAAACATGTTCAAATATTATAAATAGTGTGTTATTATATAATAATATTATAAAGAGTACAGTCTAGACCTGCTCTATAGGAAAAGTGCAATGAGATAGCTTCTGTTATGAATTGGCATTATATAAATTAAATAAATTGGATTTTTATATACATAGTAAATGTTTGGTTTGAGAAAAAGCATGTAATGCTAATTTTTCATTTGCACACATCCCATGAAGCTTCATATGTTGTAAGTAGAGTCACAGACAACACTCAAAAACGATATTACAAAATTTCATTTTAGACATTGTGCATTTATCTACTATTTTATTCATATATTCCACTATTTTTGTGAATAAAAGACTTTGGTAAACCCATTTCAAGCACCAAAACAATTTGTCCACATGAGTAATGTTATATTTTCAAAAGAGACTTGAAGAACTTCAAAAATCTGACTTCAACTTTTCATCTTTAGGGCCAAATTATCTCTTTACACAATGCTCTAGGACAAGTGGTGCCTCATTATACAGAGCTGAGGTTTTTCTGCACATTTTGATATAAAACACATGGGTATCATGTTATGCAAGTGCCTTTTAAAAAGGTGAATTTCAGAAGATATGTAAAAATTGAGAAAATGCCCTCAGACCCCAGAGGGTTAAAATGTCATTGTACCTAATGTGTAAGGCTGAGTTATTTGGTTGGCAATGTTATACATTTGCTATTTTTCTCAAGCCTTCTCTGATGGTCTTGCATTCTTGATCAAACCACTTGTTGGCATTTTGCTTTTTAACAGGCTTCCGTTTTTGTTTAGAGTTAGCTTTAATAGCTGCCTCATGAAACATACTGATATCATCGATAGCCTTTTTTACACCATCTCTGGTAGGGACATATTGATTTGCAGTTGTCAGGTAACGAGCGGAGACTCCAATAAGTTACTGCTCAGAGGCAGGATGCATGGCCCCCTGTGGTACAGCGAATTGTCTTTTTTGCATTTTGGTTTTTGTGTGGATTGGGTGAATGAGATACAGCTTGTTTATTGCTGAGCTCTGGAGCAGGTGTTGGTTGGCAGATTTTGTTGCCTTTGATAGAGCCAGCTGTTTCCCATTTTCAGTCTTTAAGCTAAACTAAGCTATGGCTGCTGGCTGTAGCTTCATACTTAACGGACAGACAGAGTGGTTTCAATCTTCTTATCTAACCCTTGGCAAGAAAGCCAATAAGTCTGTTTCCCAAAATGTTGAAGTATTCCTTTAACAATGAGACTTCAAGAGAAGAATGAAGAGGAGACACATTTCCTAAACCTGGCTCCTTCAGTGGGACACATCAGGGTATTTCTGTACACAGATAGAAATCTTATCCCATCAGCCACCTGGGCTTGAGGCTAGCAAGGTGCAGATACTTGACCAAATAAAATATTATTGGAAGCTAACACTGCTACAAAAAATACTTGTATGCATGGCCTAGCTGGTACAGCCACAAGACATAGGGGTAATTAAATCCCCTACACCTAAAAACAGATCTTACCAGTGCTACCTGTCATGTGACACACGAAAAAAATATTGGTCGTAGTTGTAGAAAATCTTACTTTTAGGTATAAAATGTGTGAGTGTCTGCATTGTCATGGTTAACTGACCCTGGCCTTTCACCTACTTTGCCAAGCATATGAGGTTCAGACTGTCTAATCAAAAAGATTGTAAGACCTTGGTGTGCCAATCACTTGATATGCTGGATGGAGACTCTGTTGTTTAGACTAGATAGCTAAGAAGAGCAGTACACACCTCTATTTGTGATCTAGTTTTCTTGGACTGTTGGAAAGATTGTTTGTTGAGCAAATCCCATGTAATCACTGTTGTGTGGGCTTTGTTTCCAGGTACCTGTATTTGTAATAAAATACTTTCAAAACTAAGACAATGTCGAGTGTGTTCATCATAAAGAGACTAACATAAAAGTACAATTTTTATTCATCATTACTCTTTAGTATTTTAAGTAAACTTGTAAATTATCTCTGTAGGTCTGATTGTGAAGTGCAGAGGGTTTGCATTCCTATGGTGTCTAAAGGTAAAGGTAAGGTAAGAAAAAATAAATCAATCAATCAGTTCAAGTGTACGCTATATTATGAAAATTTTCTGTGCTTTACCTTGCGATCAAACAGCCATTTACTTTGGAACTAGATTCTCTTAACCGTAGAACTTCCGTATTCCTACACATAAGCACAGCTTGGCCGCACACACTATAATGCCACCGGAGATCAGCTGTTTGGGTCAGAAAGATTTAAGAAGAAATGACTTAAAAGATGGTTTGTGATTGTGTTTTTCTGGGCTGTTGAAACAAAGACGTGTCCTGGTCACCATATAGATTTTACTGTGTTCCGCTTAATGACATTGGGCTTAGAACGCTTCGGCTAGTTTCACGGAATATAGACATCAACACTCCACACGCAACATTGAGACAACTCTGCATTTGCGGTGATAATTTCTCTGAAGAGGACTATATAAAACCACCGCCAAATAAGCCAAAAGAGCACTGCTGTACACAACCATCAGGTAAGTTAGCGTTAAATGAAACGACTTACCAAACAATCAAGTCCCACTCATGGTAGCAGAGCTTATAATCACTAATTTTAATTTTCTTGTATTTGTTGTCTCTTCCATAAACCACTGAAAGTCAAATAGCTGATCTCCAGTGGCATAAAGTGGAAAACACACTGTCACTGCAGCATGGCATATGATGTGTGTTGTCAGATCACAGAAGTCCAGGCCTGGGCTGAAGAATGAGTCTGGCTTCCTTTTCCAACACTTTCCCAATAACTCAGATGAACAAAAACTGGAGACACTCAAAATAAGTCACTGGAGATGAATATAGTTCAATGCAATAGAGTTTATTCTTTCACAAGAGCTGTGACAGCAAAAGGTGAGGACAGGAAGTCGAGCTGCCACGGGAGCCGGGATGTATAAGCAGGGAGTGAGTGGAATTTATTTAATTTTTTACTTGTAGATACAGGTACAAGTGAAATTGATAAAACTACAGTGAAAAGCAAGCAACAAACTAGTAATTAACTGTAGTTGGGCCAACATTGTATTGAAGTACAAAACAGATTTTTCTGTTCAGCGTTTTTTTTGGTTATGCTGGTAATAGGACAGTGGTGTGAATGGTCGCGCCGTGCCCATTAGTGCCAGCTCGTGCACAGCCACTGCTGGTGTGGGGGTTGTACATAGAAAATAATAGGGGCGGCTGTTTTGACATGCACTGTTTGGCAGCGGTGTGTTTTGGCCTTAATACGGTGCACCCAAGTTGCGCTTATGCGTAGGAATACGGAAGTGAAAAAAATGTAGTTCCAAAGGAAAAGAAGGCTCACCAAAGAAAAAATCTGTTTTGCTGCTGACCCTGTCCACAGCAGTACACAATGCTTAGCGTCCGTGCTGATATAACTCTCTGCTTCTCCAAACTGGGGGCGTGCCGACAGCCCCACTTCAAAAAACCCGAACTATCCCTTTAAGGAGTTCTGGGTTTTATGCAGCAAAGCTATCAAGATAACTCCAGATAACCAGAAAACATGTTTCTTTGAACAGGCCCAAAATTAATCAGGATATCAAAATCCTTCAACTAATGTATCATTAAGAGAAACACAACGTTCAAACATCATGCATTGCAACACGTTCAAGTTGTTAATTATCTCTTTTCAATTTAACCAGCATATCTTTTCACATAAAACTCAAATGCTTAACACTAAAGCTTGCTTCAACCAGGGTAGATGTCGGATGTCCCGAGCTGAACTGTGGCCAAAAATGTGCCAGACACGTACTAACTGACTGGTAAAGGGTCTTCACTTACTAGGCATGCCCTACATGAAATATGCTATGTAAAGTAAGTAGGATCATGTCCTCAAAGTTTTATAGAAAATACATCCTCCATTTTGTGTAATTTTTGTGTAACTACTTGCTTTAAGTTATTTTTCTCTCATGGTTTATACTTGTAACTTTCTTTCATATACTGTAAAAGGTTTGTATGTTGTAAATCTGTAGTCTCTTGATAATTCACACTTGGTCACAATCTGTATCAGACTGTAGAATATCAGTTTTAAAGATGCAGCTTCAGAAGTTTCTATTTTGCCACAAACTTCTTTTTTGTTTTGCCTCTATCATTCTGGTTTGTGTGTGCGCATGTGTTTATTTTCCTAAACTTTATTTTAAAATCACACTTACAAAATGTCTTGCCAGCCAGTGAATTCAGCTTAATTTAATGTCATATTCCAATTATTTGGTTTGTAGATGTGGGTCGTAACAGCAGTCATATTGTGAGAATTTGGTGCTAAAAGTCTGACTGACAGAATTTTGTGAAAGCTCCAAATTGGCATTCAGTGGACAGTCTCACAGGGAGATCTAGGACCACCATTTTTGAGAGATGACCAAAGACTTTACCATGTTTCTCTCACAATTGTCAACTTTCATCTCAGACAGCCCAAAATCTCAGTGTAAAGGAGCCTTTAAAAGAAAAATGGCATGACTGCTGAATACTATCAGTAGCTTAAAGTTCCTTCAATTACATTGAAGGAAAAGATTCACATTTTAGATAATGAAACAAAACTGATTTAATTGCTCTAAATATATGTGCAGAAAAAATACAATAGAAACCTTGAACATATTAATAACAGTTTTCAATAATTAAAGTTGTGATGATTTGTGGTGTAACCTGTGTCTTACCCTCTGTTTCATTTTGGCACAGTTTGGCAAAGTGTCTCGACAGCGGTTGTGGATAGTGACATTGCATGCTGGAAAAAAAGACATAAGACATAAAAGCAAACATGAAGAACACAGAGATGTCATATCTCGTTCTCTCTTTAGTTTCAGCCTTGGAGCAACTTACTATCCCGAGAATTCAGATGTACGACCAAAGAAGCCAGTACATTTGGGGATTGTCAAACCCTTTCACATAGCATCACATTTATGTGTTTGTACTCTGAAAATGGCTTTGCTTTGGCTGAGAGACAGACATCACACACACAAATATATAAGTTGTTTTTTTCAGTAGATACCATCATACTCTTACTGAAGTAAGAACTGACTGAACTTTTACTTCTAACTGAATACTCTGTTATGTTTGCTACTCTACCCACCTCTCACTGTATATGAAGAAGTGCAGTAACTGTCACTTACTAGGGCAGCTGAGTGCCTCCTTGGCAGTTATACTCTTGTTGCATGCTGAACAGAGTGTGGTTCCTGACACTGTCAATGAGGTGAAGAGGTGACCATTGCTATAGCGTGCCTCCCTCTCCCTTGTCGCTTTCTCTCGCTCCCTCATACGCTCTCTCTCTTTGTTCTGGAAAAGAAACAAACAAGAGACCACATGTGAAAAAGACATCCTGTATATTTATGAATGTCACAAAGCACATCAGATGGAGCTTAAGTTTACTAAGAGAAAGCATAACTTATGCACACATGCATCTGCATACTGACCTCTGTCAGCATTGAAGTTATTGCACATGTTTAAAGACTGATGGGACTGAAAAAGGAGCAGGCTATCATGGAAACAGCATTACTGCTACACTGGCTCTGTCAAACTACCTGTAGTGTCAGAGCAAATTACAGTAGATACTGCAGGGCTAAACACTAACTTTTAAAAGTGGTTGCAACTGAAAATACGTTGCCATTTTTGTCAGAGAGAGCAAAGCAGGTTGACACAAATGCAGGAGACTGCAGGTAAGTGTACTGAAGAACATCTTTATTTCAGTCTAAGTGAAGGTAGCACAAAAATTGAACTGAAAAGACCCAACCAAACTGAGACATGGATCCAACAAAGACTGAACTGAAACACAGGACTCAAATACTAACTGAACTAATGAGGGGATGAGGTGCAGGTGGAGAGAACAGACAGGGAACTGATTGGCTGGGGGAAACACAGGGAGTGCTGACGACACTGATACAGGGCAGGTGTGGAGGAAAAAGCAGTTCTGGGGAGGAGCACAGGAACACAGGAGAGAAACACAGTGCAAACAGAAAACCAAAATCCAGAAAAAACAACTTGTCCCAGAATCCACAAAAACACAACTAAAATACAGCATGCTGGGAGACAAAGTAACACACGGACTAAACATTCTAGTGAGGGGAGAAGGCAGGAAGTAAAGCTACAAGACACATGAGGGAAAACTCTTACTAATATAAAACAGGAAATAACACAATAAACACAAACCCAAAATCATGACAATTTTTAGTCACCTTATATTTTGAGGATTTAAGATGTGTCAGCTTATGTCAGCTTAATAATGAAAATGTGACATAAAAGAATGTTTAAATGCTTTATTACAGTAACCGAACCGAAGTTTGTTTTATCTGATACCTTACAGAATTAGAATCTTTAGTGTTATTAGTTAAAATGTGTCCACCCTCAATACCTGGTATACAAAATACCAGCATTCGTTTGTGATGTTGACGGGTTAGTTGAACTTTTCACCTCATGATGTGCTGCCAGGTTTTATTAATTTATTTGGCATCACAGGTGTAGATTTTGGGGAGGGGGGGGATGAACCGCTATAACGCGACTCATAGATGCAATAATGCCTCCGGTAAAGTAGGTGGTGGGAATAATGCAACCTCAATAGCAATGGTTGCAATCTGCCATAAAATGGAAAGAAGCAATTATTCACTGTCGATAACCGTGGAGGAGCCAGAGTGGAAAAGGAGGAGGTCTGACATGTTTTCTCAGAAAGTCTCAAAACCAAGTAAGTTGTGAGTTGTGACGGCAGCTACTAGGTAATATTTTTGAAGTGTTGTTTTCTAGTGTGCTAACTAATACGGAATGCCTAAGAGCCTTACAGCATTATATTTTGAATTGTCTCCTGGAACCTTAATTTTGTGTTTTCAATGGTACAAGGTACAAGAGTGTAAACAGTTAAGACAGTGTTGTGTTTTAGCAAACATGACTTCTGAGAAATGTAACAAAAGCAGAGCTTCCTCAAAATGCTATATTACAACATCAAATGCTGTGTTTTTCTTTCTATGTGACTTGTCACAACCAATGAAACTGTTCCTATGTACAGGCATATCTGACTTCTGAGTGTAGAAAAGATTGACTGCAATGAATGATGCTTTGTCTTTTACCTCAGACAGCTCTGTGTTGTTCTTTGGTATCACGCCCACATGCAAGTTTAGGAATAAACCCAAAAAAGCCAATTTCTCTCTTGTGAGTCTTTATTGCAGAATTTCCACAACAATTTGGTGACCAGGACGGGATGCTGACTGTAACCAGCGGCGAACTAAATACCGACAGACAAAGCTGTTCACAATCAGAGGAAAATCTCTGCAGACTCCCAGTACCTCCCCTAGAAAAAGAGGGTGAAAGGGGGAACCCCTGATGGTCGAGGGTGACCCTGAGTCACTACAGCATCCCAACAAGAAAGAGCATGAACAACCTCTCCCAAGAGAGAAGAGAGCCTTGTTCTAGTAAGATTTCCCCTGTGATTTTCTCTTCTGTTTATTGTTACTGGTTCTTAAGAAAAGACCAGATACGGAAATAGGAAAAAGGGGTTCTAGGCAAGGGTGAAAACCCGCTAGGGCAGGTCTGGGACCGCTAGAGTACCGCCATGGTTTCCAATAATAGTTAACTCGAAGAAACAGAGGGAAAGATGTCTGACTCAGCACCAGATCCTCCAAATAAAAAATTGTATGTTTGAGGTGTGGGTTAGAGTGTGGGCTTCCTTCAAGAGGCGATTTTAGTCTAAAGCAAATGCAGGAATTAACAGTTAAGGTTAGAAGAAGGTTAAAAAATGGCAAGAGATAAATAGGAACATATACATGGCAGTAAGAATACCCAGACAGACACACAAAATGTTTAGCAATTAGTTAATAAAATGCTATCACATATTTAGAAAGAAAAGAACAACAGATTAAAGAAAACATCAAATATGCTATACTCACACATACAGCTTATAAGGTTATGCATACGCACACATTGTAAGTCTCAGGCCAAGACCTTTTGGTAGACTCAGGGGCAGATGAGTCAGCTATTACAATATCTGATTTCACACCAGTTCCAAAATTGAGCAGTAGAACATCAAAAACAGAAAATAACAGAAAAATACACTGTTCCACTTGATGGAGTAACTGGAAATTTGAAACACTTGAAACACATATTTGACAATATGAATGATATTGTCAAATTGCTGTCCAATAAACCAAGGTAGGGACCTTATATGTGTGTCTTAGGCATAACTTTGCTATGTAGTGAAACAGGGACAGTGGTTGTCACCGTCATTGCACACATTTCACTAGTGCCAGATCAGAGCTAGCAGCAGGAGTGCAGTTGAATAAAGATTTAAAAGAAAAACTGTTTCACATGTATGACTCTGTACCACACATTTCATTGGCTAAACAGCTGATTCATTATGGGAAGATCTGGGGACGTGGGTTAAAACTTGTATGGGTTAAAACTTGTATGCCACCGGTGGCAAGAAACACAATCACCTGTGTATTATAACCAAAACCTAAAGGCCTACAAAAACAACAAAAAACCCCAAACAATGCATGTTAACTTTTTATGAAACAAAGAGGAATTTAATTTGTATCAGAACAAGCAAAACAAACACATGAAAATTATGGCTAAGATTGAGCTTATAGGTGACTCACCTGAATTAGCAGGTGTGCCAACAACGCTGCAAGGAATGATATCCACTTAAACAATGGGGTATTAAAAGAAAGCCTAGAGGGGTGGACCTTACCAGGGGTGAGCGCTCTCTTATTATATGTAGATAATCTAATGATTTGTTCACCAACAAAAGAGGCCTGTGAAATAGATACAAAGAAGCTGTTGCAACATTTGGAGCTCCAAGTAGCTCCCTCCATAAAAAATTTAAGCCATCTTGAAAATTCCAAAACCTCTCACAAAGAAACAAATGATGGCTTTTTCCTCAGCATGACAGGCTACTGTAAACAGCGGAATACGCTGAAATAGCATAAGCCTCTGCAGAGCATAACACATGATCATCACTGAGACCTACTGACTCCTTGCTTTAGCCTGACAAGGGACTGAGAAGCTTTATCAAACTTAAACAAGCATTGACTAGAATGCAACCACAAGGGGGCACAAGCCAGTGTCTTCTTGTTCCAGTCCCAAGTCTGGATAAATGCAGAGGGTTGTGTCAGGAAGGGCATCCGACGTAAAACACATGCCAAATTAAAAATGCGAATCGTGAAAATGACTTCCATACCAGATCGGTTGGGGCCCGGGTTAACAACGACCGCCACCGGTGCTGTTGACCTACAGGGTACCGGTGGAAATTGGACTACTGTTGGTCAAAGACGAAGAAGAGGAGGAAGGTGTGTTCGTAGGCAGAGAGAGAAGAGGAAAGCTAAGAATGTAGGACTGACAGTAGAGACTTTGAATGTTGGGACTATGACAGGGAAGGCTAGAGAGTTAATTGACATGATGCAGAGAAGGATGTGGTAGTTTGGTGTTGTCACTTCCTGGTTTATTTTGTAGTATTCTTTTTCCCTTGTGTGTCTTGTGTTTTTACTTCCTGTCTGTGTTTTCCCTCCAGTTTTGATTGTTGGTCCTCCCTTGATTGTTGGCACCTGTGTCTTGTTATCTCACCTCCCCTAGGGTATTTAGTCTTGGTCTTTTCTTTGTTCTGTGTTGGATCATTGTTGTACACATGGTGTTGTTCCTTGCCGAGCCCTTGTCTGTGAGTTTATCTTGGATTCTTTGTTCTCCTGTGGACCATTTTTGGATTTTGGATTTTGTCTGCTCATTACCTGTCTGCACACCTCTGCCTGTTCTTGCCTGCATTCCACCCAACAATAAACACGGTAGTCATTTGGCTACTTCACCCTGAGACCGCTTCTTTGTCATCTGCTTTTGGGTCCACATACTTCTCTACCTGCATATAGCACCTCGCCATACGACAAAGGAAGGTGGACATACTGTGTGTCCAGGAGACCAGGTGGAAAGGTAGCAAGGCTAGAAGCTTAGGAGCAGGGTTCAAGTTGTTCTACCATGGGGAGAAACAGAGTAGGAGTTATCCTGAAAGAGGAGTTTGTGAGGAATGTTCTAGAGGTGAAAAGAGTATCAGACAGGTTGATGAGTCTGAAGCTGGAAATTGAAGGGGTGATGTTCAATGCTGTGAGTGGTTATGCCCCACAGGTAGGATGTGAGTTAGTAGAGAAGGAGAAATTCTGGAGTGAGTTAGATGAAGTGATGCAGAGCATCCCCAGAGGTGAGAGAGTGGTGATTGGTGCAGATTTCAATGGGCATGTAGGTGAAGGAAACAGTGGTGATGAGAATCTGATGGGCAGTTTTGGTCTTCAGGACAGGAACGCAGAAGGACAGATGGTGGTAGACTTTGCAAAGAGGATGGAAATGGCTGTAGTGAACACTTTCTTCCAGAAGAGGCAGGAACATAGGGTGACATATAAGAGCGGAGGTAGAAGCACTCAGGTGGACTACATCTTGTGTAGACGTTGTAATCTGAAAGAGACCAGTGACTGTAAAGTAGTGGTAGGGGAGAGTGTAGCCAGACAACACAGGATGGTAGTGTGTAAAATGACTCTGGTGGTGAGGAAGATGAAGATGACAAAGGCAGAGCAGAGGACGAAGTGGTGGAAGTTGAAAAAGGAAGAATGTCGTGTAGTTTTCAGGGAGGAGCTGAGACAGACTCTGGGTGGTCAGGAAGTGCTCCCAGATGACTGGACCACTACAGCTAATGTGATCAGGGAGAAAGGTAGGCGGGACTCTGTGTGTCATCTGGAAAGAGGAAAGTGGACAAGGAGACTTGGTGGTGGAACGAGGAAGTTCAGGAGTGTATACAGAGAAAGAGGTTAGCTAAGAAGAAGTGGGACACTGAGAGGACTGAAGAGAGTAGACAGGAGTACAGGGAGATGCAGCGTAAGGTGAAGGTAGAGGTGGCAAAGGCCAGACAAAGAGCATATGAGGACTTGTATGCTAGGTTGGACACTAAAGAGGGAGAGGTGGATTTGTACAGATTGGCCAGACAAAGAGATAGAGATGGGAAGGATGTGCAGCAGGTTAGGGTGATTAAAGATAAGGATGGAAATGTATTGACAGGTGCCAGGAGTGTGATGGGAAGATGGAAGGAGTACTTTGAAGAGTTGATGAATGAGGAAAATGAAAGGGAACAAAGAGTAGAAGAGGTGACTGGTGTGGAGCAGGAAGTAGCAAAGATTAGCAAGAATGAAGTGAGGAGGACGTTGAAGAGGATAAAGAGTGGAAAGGCAGTTGGTCCTGATGACATACCTGTGGAGGTATGGAAGTGTCTAGGAGAGGTGGCAGTAGAGTTTCTGACTAGTTTGTTTAACAAGATCTTGGAGAGTGAGAGGATGCCCGAGGAATGGAGGAGAAGTGTACTGGTGCCAATTTTTAAGAACAAGGGAGATGTGCAGAGCTGTGGCAACTACAGAGGAATAAAGCTGATGAGCCATACAATGAAGTTGTGGGAAAGAGTACTGGAAGTTAGGCTAAGGGCAGAGGTGAGCATTTGTGAGTAGCAATATGGTTTCATGCCTAGAAAGAGTACAACAGATGCAGTATTTGCTTTGAGGATGCTGATGGAGAAGTACAGAGAAGGTCATAGGAAGTTGCATTGTTTCTTCGTAGATTTAGAGAAAGCGTATGACAGGGTGCCGAGAGAGGAGCTGTGGTATTGTATGAGGAAGTCTGGAGTGGCAGAGAAGTATGTTAGAGTGGTGCAGGACGTATGAGAGCTGTACGAACCATGGTGAGGTGTGCTGTAGGTGTGACAGAGGAGTTCAAGGTGGAGGTGGGTCTGCATCAAGGATCGGCTCTGAGCCCCTTCTTGTTTGCTCTGGTGATGGACAGGCTGACGGATGAGGTTAGACAGGAATCTCCATGGACTATGATGTTTGCGGATGACATTGTAATTTGTAGTGAGAACAGGGAGCAGGTGGAGGAAAATCTAGAGAGATGGAGGTCTGCTCTGGAAAACAGAGGAATGAAGCTTAGCCGCAGTAAGACAGAATACATGTGTGTCAATGAGAGGGACCCAGGTGGAACGGTGAGGTTACAGGGAGGACTTTAAGTACTTAGGGTCAACGGTTCAGAGCAATGGAGACTGTGGAAAAGAGGTGAAGAGGCGAGTGCAAGCAGGTTGGAACGGGTGGAGAAAAGTGTCAGGTGTGTTGTGTGATAAAAGAGTATCAGCAAGAATGAAAGGAAAGGTGTTCAAGATGGTGGTGAGACCAGCAATGTTGTACAGCTTAGAGACAGTGGCACTGAAGAAAAGACAAGAGGCAGAGCTGGAGGTAGCAGAGCTTAAGATGTTGAGGTTCTCTTTGGGAGTGACGAGGATGGACAGGATCAGGAATGAGTACATCAGAGGGACAGCTCATGTTAGATGTTTTGGAGATAAAATCAGAGAGGCCAGATTGAGGTGGTTTGGACATGTTCAGAGGAGAGACTGTGAATATATTGGCAGAAGGATGCTGAGGTTGGAGCTGCCAGGCAGGAGGTCTAGAGGAAGACCAAAGAGGAGATTTATGGATGTAGTGAGAGAGGACATGAAGTTAATTGGTGTGAGTGAAGAGGATGCAGAGGACAGGGTTAGATGGAGGCACATGATTCGCTGTGGCGACCCCTGAAATGGAACAGTCGAAAGGAAAAGAAGAAGAAACAGGCTTTGACTACAGCCCCTACACCGGGTCTACCCGACATAACACAACCATTCACACATAAACTGTTTGTGAAGAAAATGGTTTTATTCAATAAAATTTTATTTATATAGCACCAATTCATAACAGAAGTTATCTCATTGCACTTTTCCTATAGAGCAGGCCTAGACCGTATTCTTTATAATATAAAGAGTAACATACGTTTTATATGATCAGTTTTGTTACAGGAACATGGGGGGGAAACAAGAGAATTAGTGGGGTATTGAAAATGAATTTTTTTGGTTCCTCATGCAGTATCTATCATTCTGACAGCTCATCTGTCAGCAGCCAGGTGGTTAAGATATCATACAATACTGCTGGAAATGCCAAATATGCCAAATATAACTGTGAAAAGCCTGTGTTATTATTTAAGGGTAGGCTAAAGACTTTCCTCTTTGATAAAGCTTATAATTAGGGTTGGCTTGGGTGAGTCCTGAACCATCCCTTAGTTATGCTGCTATAGGCCTAGATTGCCGGGAGACTTCACATGATGCGCCTCTTTCCTCTCTCCTCCTCTCCCTCTCCATCTGTATGCATTTTTATCCCATTACTGCATGTTACTAACTCAACATCTTATCACTCCCGTAGTTCTGTGCTTTCTCGTTTGTCTCCTCTCTCCTTCTGTCGCTTTCAGCAGGTATTTCTGCCTCCAGAGTTGCGGGGTCTGGGTCTGTGGTTATGGTCCGCCTGCTGCCCCCGTGTTCCTGCTCGACAACTGCTACTATAGTTGTTGTTATTGGTTCTGTTACTGATGCTGACATTATTCTTCCTATAGCTGTCATTCCTATTATTACTAATGTATTAATATTAACACTATAATTACTATTCTACTATAAAAAAAATTCTACGTGGTCTTTGCATTGTGCCTCCTTAACCCTATCCCCTTCCCCCAAACCCCTCCTCTCTCTCTCTCTCTCTCTCTCTCTCTCTCTCTCTCTCTCTCTCTCTCTCTCTCTCTCTCTCTCTCTCTCTCTCAAAACCTAACACAGTAGCGGCAGATGGGATTTGTTGGGTCTCTGTAATATTATAAAGAGCACGGTCTAGACCTGCTATATAGGAAAAGCGCAATGAGATAACTTCTGTTATGAATTAGCGCTATATAAATAAAATTGAATGAAATTGAATTGAAAAGATGTATGTACTATGTTGCAGCAATAACTGAAGTTTGCTCTCGTGCGCATGATCTGCAAGACACACCCCTGGTGAATGCAGAAGTAGGCTGTGCTACTTCCCAAACAAGTAGCCCTATGCAAATGTGATGCACATACTAAAAATAATGATCCAGTTTCTCAAGGTACGCAAAAGGGGACACTAGCAAAATGTGCAGTGAAACTAACATCATCTACCCCACAGTTCACAAGTGTTTCACAGGAAATAACACCAGAGGCATACCTACAAGACTTGCAAAGCAGAGCAACACCAGAAGGAAAAACATTACACTAAAGGGGTTTGGTACGGCCCTAATGACAAACCATGTCTGCCTAAATATCTGTTTTTGTGCTATGCAAAAATGACACATGGTAAAGATCACGTGTCAAAAGCAGGAATGCTGTTAGAAGTAAACGTGTTAGAAGTAAACAGATGTTGGTACACAAAGGGGTTCTCAAATTACTCAAAAAACATTTTTTCGTGAAAAGTACCTAATCTATGCACAGTATAGGACAGGGATTAGGCCTCAGAGGAGACAACTCCCCACTACTGAAGAATGTGATGATAAAATGTTTTGTTATTGTGCAAACCTCTCCTCTGTGCTTTGTGAGATCCAAAAACAGGTGAAAGAGGCCAAAGGGAAACTAACCTAACCATAACCTGAGCCCAGTGGACTGGAAAGTGGTGAAGGATTCCAGAAAGAAAGCCTGGAAAGCACCTTGGTGGACAGAACCCTTCCAGATTCTGCTGACGACAGCCTCAGCAGTGAAGATGAGAGAGCCATTTGGATCCATGCCAATAGAATGGTTTAAAAACCCACTGATCTGCTCTAATCTGAAACACAGAAGAGGGAATACTCCACGCATCCTGCTAAAATGAGAGAAACCTGCAGAACAGGAAGGCAGCCATCACTTAAATCTACACCTTGGCACCCCTTCCAGGTGATGGGGTGTGACTTCGGAGTAATAACATGCTGCCTCCTAATAATAACCATTGTGGTTATTGCCTCCATCATGTTTTTTTTTTTTCCCAAAAATTGACGACATTGCCATGGCCCCCACATCTTTTATAGCAATCCCCCCTGTAAATAAGACACGAACAACAAACTGGTGGTATGCGCCTGAAGATCTCCACGTTCCAACATCATGGCAATTTAACACCTGGTACCACTGGGTGTTAGCACAAAAACAGCTAAAGCATTGGAAAAATTGAGAATGATAAGTGTGCAATGTTTGTAAAGTTTTTTCTCCTTTTCATGATGTCGATGTTTCTAAAGAGCTTACTGTGACCCATGATTACATTCAGATTCTTTCAAAGTTCTTCTGTTAACCAGAAAGGAGTTTTTTGTGTATGTATTTTTAATTTAAGTCAAAATTCTGAAAGGGGGGAAGTGCAGAAGAAGAAAAAAAAAGAAAAAATATATAAAATATAGATCATGCTCTGACATTTTGCAAATGTACAAGATACTAGAGTGTAAATCGATGAGACAGTGTTGTGTTTCAGCAAACTGACTTCTAAAAAATGTAACTAAAGCAGAGCTTCCTTGAAATGTTTTTCCTTCTAGTGATGTGACTTGTCATAACGAATGAGATTGTTCCTATGTACAGGCGTATCTGAGTTCTTAGTGTATAAAAATTAACTGCAGTGAATGATGCTTTGCCTTTTACCTTCGACAGCTCTGTGTTGTTTGGTATCACACCCACTTGTGTAGGAATAAGCCCAGAAAGGCCACTCTCTCTTGTGAGTCTTTATTGCAGAATTTCCACAACAGAGTTCCCCTTTAATCTCATCTGAGTCCCGCTGTATTTATATCCGAATTTGCCAGGACCTGCTGCATTATGCTCATCCTCAGGATAATAAAACTCCATAGTGACTGATTGTAACCTACACGGACCATTACACTAGGCTACTTGTTCACTGTCAAAGTGGCTGAAGTTTAAAATGTAAAACTGTGGCTGTGGGTTCCTTAAAGCCAGTCAGTCAAGCGTCATATCAAGTCAAAATAACTTTGTTGTCATTCTGACTATACACAGGACAAGTGCACAGTAGAATGAAATTACATTGCATCTGGCTCACGATGATAACTGAGAAATACTGTGGTGTGAAAAAGTGTTTGCCCCCTTCCTGATTTCTTATTTTTTTGCAGAGCAGGGCGTTTCAGCAGAATCCTCAGACTCCACACTTGACTCCAGTCTGCCCGCAGTGCTCACGCTATAGGTTTTATTGACAATTTTAATCTGCTTTGGGGTCGCTCTTCCCTTTTCAGGACTCAAGGAGTCCACCCGAACAGGCTGGGTAGCCGAATGCTAATGGCTAACTTGCAGGCGCCTCAGGTGTCTCCGGTCAAGGTCAAGCAGACTGAGAAACAGCTTTTTTCCCAGAGCTGTCTTCCTACTGAAGACTGATTCCACTGTCCCCTCATATACCTTAACTTAAATGCTGCTATATTGATATTGTTTTTGCTACATGTACAACATGTTCATTTGCACTACCGGACTATTTATTTATAGATAAACTTCATCATTTGCTCTCCTATACCGCATCATTTGCACTCCAGTACTATGTACTGCAGTAACTCATCTACTGCACTGTTAACTATTTCCATAAATTGCACTACTTTATATTTATTGCACTGCTTTTCTGCCCAGTCCAATTCATTATTGTACATATCCATTAGTATACTTCTGTTTATGGTAATGCCATCTGTATACAATGTCCATAGTACCACTTGTAAAATATTTTCATTATACTGCTCTATCTTGCATTTATGCACACACCATATATCCTGCACTTGCTTATTGCACTTCTGGTTAGACTTAAACTGCATTTCAGTACCTTGTACTTGTACATGTGTAATGACAATAAAGTTGAATCTAATCAAATCGAATATTCTGCATGTGACTGACTGTTTACATCACACACCCCCTCCCTGGAACTTCCATCTCCAATTTCCGCCCACAGTACCACCTCAGAGTACTGTTCCCCTTACTAGCTCCCCCCATGTAGCTATACCCCTCTCACCAGGAATTCTCCTCATACAGGCCATTATTAGGCACTGAGCTTCTTGTCCACAATGCCCATCTAGAGATCTTCCTGTCCATCTTGCCCGATACCGACTGCCTCATCTCCGTAGAGGTGGAGTGAATCTATGGAATCTCCGCCCCCCTGGTCAATGCATCCCAGTCGGCCGGCGACCTGGTGTAAACCACGTTATTAACAAGCAGAGTATCTGTAGCCCGGACATTGAACTGTTAGCTGTGGGACTCCGGCCATATTATCAGCCACCTGAATTCTCACATGCCCTTGTTGTGGCTGTTTACATCCCCCCCGCTAACCCGGCATCGGCGTGCAACGCCATTCACACCGCCATAGCACAACTTCAGACTCAACACCCGAGTGCACTCATATTAATCTCGGGTGACTTCAACCATGTCAGTGTTTCAACAACACTGACTAATTTCACCCAGTATGTGAATTGTCCTACTAGAGAGGAGAGGACACTGGACCTGCTGTATGCTAATTTTAAGGACGCATACAGTTCCCCCCCCCCCGCAGCAGAGGAGTTGAAGGCAGCTTGGACAGGGCCAACGAACTTAATCTGTTGTTTAACAGATTCGACACACCGGCTCCTGCTCATCCCCTCTTTAACTCAGCTGCTGTCAGCCCTCAAGCTCCTCTGAGTACTCTGCTCCCCCTCCCCATCTTCCTGGGAGAGTCCTACTCCCCCCTCAACTGGCTATCAGGCTAACGGCCCTCTTCACACTAATGACTCCCCCCTCCCCCACTTGTAACCTCTGCTGTGTGCCTGACCACTGTCATCAACCTGAGCCTGAGTCTTCAAAGGGTCCCTGTTCTGTGGAAGACATCTTGCCTCGTTCCGAGGGAGTGACGTCATCCTCTGCTCAGGATGCCATTTCTCCACTACATCTTTATAAAGCAAATAGTTGTTTGCTGCTATATTAATGTTCAGAATCTCATTTACAGAACCTTTAGCAATATGAACACATCTCTTTAAGCATAACTCTGAACAGACTCTGTAATTTTAGACAAACAGATTAATTAATTAATAAGTGATAAAATGAATAATAACGCAATTTGCATGAATGGGTTAGGGTTAGTTTTCTTCTTGCTGGGCTAGAGGTGCTGACAGGTGACACTGTGAAAGCTGCCACAGAGATTTGCCTCTGCACCTGTAAGAAATAGCGCTGACCTCACTTCCGCTGAATTTCTCCATCAATCATCTCTAATCAGAAGCTGTTGTCCCTCTCAATACATGCCTCCAGGATGGTGCTGTTTGTATTTATATTTTGAAGGCCACTCCAGACACCCTCTGCCACAGGAGATGAACCTCAGGGTGACTTCAGGTGGTGTAATGCCTCCACTCACAGACTGCTGGCAACATGCATGTTAAAGTCTGTTGCTGTTGGGCAGTGATAAAACGATTTGGCGATTTGCCATAAATGCGCTTAATCTGAACCTTTACTGCACTGTTCAGCAGCACTTTATCATGGCTACTATTCCAATGGTTTGATGCTTTTAACGAACAGATACATCTTTTTTATTTGATTGTTTGCTGTAACTGTTGTGATTAACGCCCCATGTCCTCTTGTATTTTGTGCTTTTGTATAAATGTAATAATAATAATACATATATTTTAAATCCTTATAGCTACAGAGGGGATGCAACTTGATTTAACCCCTTGTTCATATAACAATTGCTTCTCAGCAAATCATGTATTCATAACCACAACTTTATTCAATGAACATATTACATTCAATCCTGAACCATGTGTTGCCATCGAGAACAACAAAGGGTTAGCAAACTGAAGTATAAGATAACAAAATTAAAGCATTTCAATTAAAATAACATGTTATTTTATCTCGGGATAAGCTATGCTACCTATGCTCCTGAAATTGTAAGACGCGGGCAGAGAATGGTGACAGCTTAGGGAGGGAGGTACCTCCAGTGTGCAAGGTTTCTGTGCATAATGATTTTTATCAGATTTAAAAAACTCATATGAAAAATATGGACTTGGTGTGTAAAGGCCTTAACGTCGCCATTATATTCTTAATGTCTGACAAGCATCAGCCCATAAGCTGATATCTTCTAGTATGTGCTCTATTTCAAAAGTCTCAGATTAGGTCGACTTTGGGTCAGCGATGGTGATTGTGACTTGAAACAGTAAGAAAGTAGTCGGCTGGAAAACCCTAGCTGGCTCAGTTGCCACCAGATGTCCGATCCCCGGTATAATAAATATAGTTAACCAAGGCGATCATCTCCTATTGAAAAATATAATGCACTATCCCTTACTGAATCAATATGGAATGTGATTTGTCCTGTATTTTTGTGCACACCGTACTCTCTGTTTTCACAGGCTTAGAATGACATGAGAAATAATAAAACCAAAAGAGTTTCAAGAGACATAGCAGAGAAGTATTAAAGGTGCTATTGATAACACTGATAACATTCAGCCACTAGATGACACACTCCCCCTCCCCCCTTCCATTCCATTGGTTGCCAGTTCGTTGCGCAACCTGCATATTTCATGGTAGAGTGGAGTGAGACTCAGACAGACTCAGTCATGTCAAGTGATGAATCTTTCGTGATAGAGTAATGAATTAATTTTGCAACATACATTAGCTATATGCTGCACTTACCCACTTGGCCAGTAGATCAGAGTTTTACATTGTATATTTTTGTATTGTTTTATTATATTCATTTTATATTTTTTTACATTGTATATTTTCACTGGCCCTGCACCCAAAAAGGAAAAAAAATATTATCCCCATTATTAATAATTATAGGGGCCCTATATTGCAACAATTACTGTAAAAGGACATTTCAATCATCCTATCACGATAATCCATTAGGAAATTTAAATATTTACATCTTAATCCAATCAAAGAGTACAGTACATTGTAGGGATGCTATTAAATCCCACAGTGCTCGACATTAGACAGACAGCTACAATAAAAGTTTACGTTAGCTAGCATAAGTGTTAGCGTAGTGTTGACTAACATTAGTCGAATTATTTTCTTGCTGAAAACAAATCTCATAGCAAATTATAAAAAACAGCTGAGCACCACACAACAACAATGGCTACAGGGAGAAAGGGTTAGCAAATCATAGGCAGAGTAGGGGTTGGACTTGGTGGAAAGTCAGTGGGGAAAAAATTACACTAACCAGCCTAACCAACAGAAGCAAAGAGTAGAAGTCAATTGGAGGGAGTGCTGGCAGAAAAAAATAATTTCTTGAATGACAGGTAAATTGTCTGTCACTCAACGTCATTGTTGCCCTGGTTACGAAGACTTGAGCTGCCCAAGCAGCGCTAGGGCAGAGGACACAATGACTCAATTCATGATACCCCAGATTTCCCCCAGAGTAAATTGTTGTCGGCTAATGCATGTACTGTTGTTATTAGATCGCCTTCTGTGTTTAAAGTCATCATGTGACAGTTAGCTATGCTGTGCCATTCTGCCAGATTAACCAATTGACAGTTCTCTGAGGATGTAAGCAGAAGACCTGATCCCTCCGCACGTGCAAGCGTGTGTGTGTGTGAGAGAGAGAAATTTAACCAATAACCCACTTGGTGGACATTAATCTGCCAAAGTCTAGGCTACCCCATCTTTAGAGAGGTTAGAAAGGTTAAAATGAGATTTATTTTATAATGCCTACAAATACTCTTGTGACTCTTTTTTTACTTTACATTCATGTTGAGGACTTTGATTGATGCATAAAAAGGGACTTTGAAATTGAGGCATAAAAAGCACAAATTGGTGCATAAAAAATCATCAGAATGCAGGAAATGAAGTGTCTGACACTCAAAATCTCATGGGGGAGAACCTCAAGACCACTCGATTTGATTTGTGTTCTCTTGACATGGGGCCACTGGCAAGGTGTCCCTTTTTTTTCCACACTGAAGGTGGCCGACGCTTATGGAAAACCCCGGTATAATGCAACAGAGCTTTTCATTTTTATTTATCAATAGGGCCGTGTTAGAATGCTGTTCCTTCACAGCTCTTGTAGCACTTGTAAACAACCTGGCAGTTTTTCAGAAAAGCGATGTGCTCATGTGTTTTGTTTTTTCTCCCTCTAACAGGCTGCTATATGTTAGCAGAATCTGTGCTGCCACATTGTGTCTCTACACGTGCTGCCCTGTAATGTTTCTCTTTTCCAGCTTTTCTCTGTGCTAGAGTTCTTTTAAGAGCTTGATGGCTATATCCAGCCCGATTATTAAATATCTTGTCATTCACTTGAATCTTGTCTCTTCATCATTACATACAAAATCAGGTAGCTATTTTTGGTGGTCAAGCATGTTGTTTTTCATTTTGTCCTTATATTCCCATCAAATTTGATGTTTGTACATGTTAATTTCAGTCATGGATTGTCCTTCCATGATGTAAACAAGCTCCACTTTATAAGATAATCAGTTGTGCAAAAACAGCCCGTCCTCACCAGAAGGGGTCAAGGTGCAATTTGTATTTACGACAGTGGTGTAAAAGTGAATTGCACTCCGAAACTGTAGGGACGCCCTATTGTATAAAATACCAATTCTTGCATAATAGGGCTTTAACAGGGCACAATCATTGATCAGTTTACATGGTCAGACAGACAATCAAGAATTTGCTTAAAAGAATTGGGAAAATAAGCATTTTGGGAAATCAGAATCAGAATCAGAAATACTTTATTGATCCCAGAGGGGAAACTCTTTTGTTACAGCAGCTCACCATCACCTCAGTGTACACAGGAATAGAAGCACTAAGCAAAAAATATAATACACTATAATACAGGTCAGAAAATAAATTAAGTACCAAGTGGGTATAAGTATAAAATTAAAATAAATGTGAAGTACAAAGTGGGTTTACCAGTTGATGATAATAATACGGCATAAAGTAATAGTGCATGAACTGTCAAGTTAAGAGTAGTAAGTAAGTAAGTGCTTTCATTTGCTTTTATGCCGAGACTTGAAGAGATCTATACTACTCTTATGTACAGTATGTGCATTAACTATGAAGCTAGAGTCAGGAGTTGATTAGCTTAGCTTAATATTAACACTTGAAGCAGGGAGAAACAGCTAGCCTGGCTCACAAATTATACAGGTCCAGATACACAGGCCCCAAAAGACCAACAGTAAAACACACTGACACACACCTGGCAGAAGCAGCAACATCCATCCCTCTGTTGTTTCTACTGTAGGCTACCCGCTTCTGCTTTCAAGGTTGCAGAAACAGCAGCACCAAATCCAAACTTCATCCAAACTATTGTGATGACCCTCTGACCAGGCCTCTCCCTCCAGGAGCCTGGTGGGTAACACTTGTTACTCTCTTTTTTACAGTCTGGCTCTAGTAATCCCAGTCCTTTTCACAACAACAAACTCCAGAAACCCCTAGAACTTCCTTAAATGTCACAGTCAAAATGTGTAACTCCATCCTGTAATTTTTCTCTACGCCTTCTCTCCTCTACGCCTCTCAACTTTCCCCTTAAACTTCAGGGGGAGATTGGGTATATCGCCCTTGTGGATCTTTCAATTCAAGTTGCTACCATGTTTTGGACCCGATCCCCTGCCCATATTTATCAAGTGTTGCAGAATCACTCCTAGGAATTGCTCTGAGAGATAGGACTATAAATACTCCTACCTCGGCAGAACCTGAGTGTTACTGATGAAGCCTCCTCCACTTACTTTCAGCATGCAGACGATGTGGCTGTTTTACAACACTGAAAGTGGAAATTACAATGACGTGTTGTAGTTTTCTGGCATTTGCAGTTTGAAATATTACAGGGGCATAATTAGATATGCAGGTTTTATGTGTATAGGCAAATAAGCCAAAGATTATATATGCAAAAAATATGATGCCAAAGTACAGTAGACAGTAAACATTGCTTCACATGGCCCTCTGGACTGGATACCTATGTTTACTACATGCATTGACATATGAATATATAGCAAACATAACAACAAACAAATAGTTGATATAGGAATATGAGACTTTGGGCCCTAATTTAATCATGCAAGCAAAACAAGTGCAAAGCGGGTGTTGGGTGCAGAGACTGTTAGGGCACATCCAAGTGCACCTGTTATTTTGGTTCATGTAGGTATAGCAGTGCAAAGTGGCTGGATGAAGGTGAATATAGATCAGAGGGTATGGTGATTAGTAAATGCACTCTCAGCCAGGCACATCACTGGTCTTATCGCTCTGAAACAGCTGAGCCAATCACAGTGATGCATGAGGACAACAGCTCAACAAATGAAGAAACACTTCTTCAGGAAATCATACTGTTGTCTAGATGTTGCAGAGTGGCACAATTGCACACACACAGGACCAAATGTGTTGGGGGGGGGGGGCTTAACAGATAATTAGTACAATTACAATAGAAATAAATAAGGAACTGAAGGAGAAACTTTTTATACAATATAAAGCTGTTTTGGACAACAGATAGGCCTACTGTAATACTTATATTAAGTTATATATAAATGCTGACCGCTTTACCAACGTTTTTGCTTTAATCACCTTAAAAGTAATTTTTGATGCTGATTTAAACACATCTATTGGTTGGAGTGTTTAATTCAAATATTTTATTACCATTTTAAGCGTTATTCTGTTATTTCTGCACATTTGCTGCGAGTTTTCTTTTGGTAATGATAATAAGGTTCTGAGACGTCTATTCTCAGCTCAAGACACTGTTTCCACCAAAATACCAATAACTCGCTTTGCGCTGCCTCATATGAATAAACCTTCCACCTGTGTGTGCCGTGCACTCGGGAAAAATGAATTTCAAGGTCAAAATACCAAACTGTCAGAGCCATTGCAATTTCATTGCAATTTATTTTTTAGGAATACACTGCTATCGCTATATGAACTTGCAGAAATGTAGAAAGGCCTCACGACATGGTTACAGATGAGTTCCCCTTTGATTAAAAATAAACAAATTCAATTTGTTTCAAGGTCACAAGTAAGCAGGTCAGCTGAAGTGATAGGCCTGTGATGATTAGTGTATCAGAATAGTGGAGGGAGAGAGGAGAGAGAGAGAGAGAGAGAAAGGGGTGAGAGAGAATGAGATACAGCAAGTGAGAGAGAGAGAGAGAGAGAGAGAGAGAGAGAGAGAGAGAGAGAGAGAGAGAAAAGAATACTTAAACCACTTTTGAATTATTATTCCAGTGCAGTTTTACTTAATAAAAAACTGGGCTGTAATTTATAAAGCAATTAATATTGATTAATTAATAAACATTTATAAAATTCTCACCAATTTGTTTGTCTCACCAAATTTGGGCCTGTTTTCTACATAGCTTTCTGTGGTAGTGTAGCCAACACTGCACTGTTCAGTATTGATCTAATATGATCAAATCCACACATGATAACAAAAATAATAATTATATGCATAGCTGCACAAAACAAAACAATATAAAAGCAGCACATACTACATAAAAACACATCCTGCCACATGTCTAAATAAATGATATGCCTCATCGACAGAAGTCGCCTGCAAAGAACCCCACAGAAGCTTAAAAATAGCTACCAAACTGATGGGAGATTTTTTATTTACTGTTATCTCTTATAGGCTATAATTTATTGTGCACTGTTCAGCTTTAACAGTGCACTATGACAGAAAACTGACACATCTTTCAGAGCCTTGATAGGATGACAGCCCCTGGAAAAAAATCACTCACCGTTGAGTAGGCCTACGTATATTACTATGATAGATTAAAACAAATAGAAAGTTGGATAAAGTCTTGAATGACAGAGAAATCTAAAGTTAAAGAAGAAAGAAAAAATATATATTTCATAAAAATATGAAATATTATAGTGATGTTAAAGTAAGCTCACTGTTAAGTTATCAAACTCTACCAGATCTGTCCAAATATTTTATACAGGCCTTGAATTAAAATGTAATTGAGCTATTGTGTTCCAGATTTGTCATTATTTTTTAATGATTAAGCACCTCTAATTGTTGATTCCATCCGCTGAAAGTTACGGTTATCCTTAAAAACTTGGCTTCAATCCAGATATTCTTGATAAATTATGATACAGTATCTCTCCTTTCTGTCAAAAATACTGTAACGTTCTTCTCCAATGATTTTAATGATTTTAATCTGGATTTCAGTAAACGATATAGCACAAAACACACCTGTGGCTTAGTGGTAGAGTGGATCGTCCACCGTTATACAGAAGATCAGCGATTCGATCCCAGCTTCCTCCAGCCCACATGTTGAAGTGTACCCAAATTGCTTTGTTCTGATGAGCAATTGGCAACTGCCATCAGTGTGTGAGTGTAATATGTAGTGTGAAGCACTTTGAGAGGTCAGAAGACTAGAAAGGCGCTATACAAGTACAGTCCATTTAACATAGCAAAGAAAAGACAGGCTCATCTGGCTCTCTTCCCCCCACATCGGCAACCTTAACGTAATCTTTGACAGAAATGTTTAATTCAAACATCAAATAAAAATGTAAAAAAGTCCAAAGTGCTTTTTTCCATTTGGAAATACTGTCTGTCTCCACCTATCCCTCTCGTTCTCAGCTGCTGAGACTCTGATCCATCGCCTCATCACATCCAGACTGTATTTCTGCAATAGTCTTCTTCTCATCCAGAAATTTGCTGTTTGACTCTTCACTTAATTCTGCACCCGAGAACACATCACTGCAGTCTTAAGACTTCCCATGGCTTTCTGTTTTGCAAAGGATTCAGTTTAAAGTCCTTCTCATGACATACGAATGTCGCCGTAACCAGGCCCCTTCCTACATCACTGACCATTTCCATCACCACACTCCCTCTTGCAGCCTCTGGGCTGCCGACACCCTCCAGAACCAAGCACCAGGCCTGGAGTGACATGACTCCCTCCTCCTGGAATTCTCTCCCAAGACTCTTTCTCCATATTTAAAAAGTCAAAACTCACCTTGGTGTGTGCTGTTATTGCGCACAGGTGTATAGTATATGTGTACATTTGCCATTTGTGTGTTAGGTGTTCCCCTTTAAGGACAGCTGTAAGCAGCTGTGAGGATGTAAATGGTCCAGTAACCCAGATTGATTCCTAACGGGCAGTAGAGCATCCTGGGTAATTTAAGCCTTCCTGACCAACATATTACTGACAATATAGTACTGACAGTGACAAGAGATGAATAAAAAACAGGAATAAATGCAAACACATACAGGGTGTAGGAAGTAAGAGAAGACAGAAAAATGGCTGTGGGTAAATATATTACACAATGGGCATAAATGTAGGGTGGTTGGGAGTAGAAGGTGGGGTGCTATTGGCGTAAGCCATACTGTCTCATAGACACGCTAGGTTACAGGGCCCCTCTATGCGCAGAGCTTTTTAATTTTAATCTTGTTTTTTGTTCATTTAGCAGCCAAGAGTGATTTCAAGTAAGAGGCTTGTATCTGGGCAGAGATAGATTTTATAACTGTGTGTTATTTTGCTTAAATTTCATTGTTGTGAATTGTGCTTTGCTTTTTGGAAAAGTGACAGGCCGCTGCGCTCGAATTCCTGTGTTTCTTTGTGTTAAGCACGTTCCATTTTGTATCGGTACCATGCTGTTGGGCCGTTTTAATTGTGTTAGCTTTAGCCACTGTGGGAGCTAATAATGGTGCTTTATCAGACTAAGGTCCAGTAAAACGGTTGTTGTATGAAAGTCTACTGCTGGATTACTGTGTGATAAAGGGACAGCTATTACGCTTTACCACGGCATTTGAGATTCCTTGTGCCTTACTCTGTGTGCTTTCCTCTCTCTTCTCTCTCTCTACTAACCCACACACCTTTACACATACATTCACACGCTTACACACATCTCAAACGGCCCAGATAACGTGGTAGCTTAGCCAGCTAAGCTGCACGTTATTTTGAGGACAAATAGAGCTTGTCCTCCCATTTTAGCTCTGTCCCTTTGTTTGAGATTCGCCGGTCTGCCTGCCATTTGGTTTTGTGTGGGACGACTGCCCACGTGGCCGACACCTTCCTTGCACCCCCCTCTCTATTGTCCTACACACACACACACACACACACACATACACATCTTATATTCTTGCTGATTGTTATATGCTTATTGTGTTTAGACTAGACGGTAGTGTTTGTTGGTTGAAGTTATTGAATATTAATCAGTGGTAAGGTTAAATAAACACTGTTGTATCTTTTAAAGAGCAGTTGCCTGTGGTTATTGTGTGTACATGATGTGATAATAGCTGGTTGCGAAGGTCAGATCTCACCCTTCACTGTCTCCCCTTCTAATGTAAAATAGTCCCTTATCAACATTTTTAGGTGGACAGCCACCTTTGAGACTGTTTTTCACGTTTAGTTATTGGTCCCCAATCCCAGGGTGGTGCCCCGTAATTATTAATCTATTAATAATTGTGACAATATTAATAATTGTATTAATATTTATAAATATCAGCTTTAAAATTCCCTATTCATATATATTCATACCTCTATTACTGCTGTGCAATATCCTCCGTCTCATTATAATCTTAATAAGTTACACTTAACTTAATAGTTCACTATTACTATGCACTATTACTTTATACCGTACTTTATACCGTATTATTATAGAAAAGGTTTTAGTCGTAGTCATCTGGACACTATTTTCAGAATCAAGACGTTTCGGCTCCCATCCGGAAGTCATTCTCAATTGTGAAAACGACACGCTAACTCTGGATTGCAGAGCGCATTTGCATCTAAAAGCTACAAACCACACATTTGAAGACAGTGAGGTGAAGATTCTAAGTAGAGATAAGAGTTGGTTTGAAAGAGGAGTCAAAGAAGCCATTTTGTGAAAAAAGAAAACCCCTCTTTAAACAGAAATGGTGGTCTGAGGTTCAATTTGCCAACCGTTTACCACAGTGTATTAACATCATGGTCAAGCCAATCATATGCTAATCAGGTACTTAACAGTGATGAGGGAGGTGTAGCCAGAAAACAATAGACCTGATTACTGGGCCATCATGAAACAAAAGAAGATCAGGTTTCAGGTGAAACTAGGCAGGTTAAACAGCACTCAGGAAGACTCCTTCCTGAGGGCAGGGCTTAAGCAACACAGAGTAGCTTAAATTTCTTCCCAGACCATTTTCACAATTGAGAATGATTTCTGGATGGGAGCCGAAACGTCTTGATTCTGAAAACAGTGTCCAGATGACTACGACTGAAACCTTTTCTACGATGGAACACTCCTGGACGAATGAGGGACTACACCAAACTTTATTATTATCATCAACCGGTAAAACCACTTTGTACTTCATACTTATTTTAATTTTATATTTATACCCACTTGGTACTTAATTTATCTTCTGACCTGTATTATAGTGTATTATATTTTTTGCTTAGTACTTCTATTCCTGTGTGCACTTATGTGATAGTGAGCTGCTGTAACAAAAGAGTTTCCCCTCGGGGATCAATAAAGTATTTCTGATTCTGAACAGATCAGCGGTGGGATTTGTCTTTTTATCTATTATTATTATTAATTATAATATTAGTCTTTGAGTCTGAATATATTATTATTGGAATAGGAGTCATTGAAACCAACTCCAGGAGAAATTAAAAAAGACAGATTGGAGAGAGAAAGAGAAGGATCAAGTCCAGCAGAAGCTCAGTGCAGCAGGTGGAGGGTGAAACAGTTGAGGGCTCACAAGAACTGCAAATTGCATGACCTTAGTAAATCCAGCAGATTACATAATCAGCTGGTGTCCACCTATTTTTTGTGTGACCCTCTCATATGCGCACCTTGCAAATGAGAATGCCTCATATCTGCGGCTGTAAGACTGGTGCAAAAACCTTAGTAAATCTAGCTTTCAGTGGGTTTTTTATATATTTATTTATACACATTTTCAGGCCTACAACATTCTCAAAGAAAGCAGTAATATCACACACACACCCACTGCCATTTCTATGGCAACAGTTGCTATAGTCTAATATCCACTGAGCAACCACACTGTGTACAAGCAAACATACATACACACCACCACCTACATTCACAAATACATACAGACGAATGGAGCTATGAGGCCTGAGAGGCCTGTGCTGCTGTTGTAAAAAAGGAAATGTTTTGAGTGCAAAAACAGGGAATGACTCAGTGATATAGAAAGAGGGGGAAGTGACAAAAACAGAGACAGGAAATGAAAAAAAAACTTAGTATGACATAGTAGTAATCTCTGTACATCTACAATATTAATGTATAGTTAGTAAGTTAACATTTTCCTGTAATCAATTAAGTCACACCATTTTACACAAAAGTTGTGGTTGTTTTGCCTGTCCCATTAAAACACTGTGTGGCTGGCAGGGGCTGAAGTCAGTCAGATGCCATTGCCTGATGTTATTTTCTTTAATGTTACACTCAGTGATGAACATAGGGCCAACTCACCCGCAGGTTGATCTCCCTCATCCGTTCTTGCCGCAGCTTCGACAGATTGGCAACTCTGGACATTGTGACAGCTCTATTTTCTCACAATGACAGATTCAAAAAGGTAGTCAGCAAGACAGAAAATAAAATATCCAATATTAAAGTTTGTACGCTTCTCTGTGGATCTGTCAGATCCCAGCCAAAGAGAAACTAAAAATCTTTCCTCACTGGCCAACTGCAATGTGCTTCTGCTTCTAGTGAAGTGGCTGTTCCTGTGAGAAATCTGACTTCTGAATCATCACCGCCCCCTCACACACACACACACACACACATGCACATATATGCACACACATACACACAGTGTTCAGCTGTCTGTGAATGCCTGGTATATATACTATTATTTGCTCTTTGCTACGTCCCAATATGAAATCATTTACAAAATGCTAAAATTTACAGCTACTATTCACACTGATACAAGAAAAAAAGTTAAAGGCTTGTATCACCTGTCAGTTTATCAAAACGTTCATTGCACACATATTACATTTAAGTCTGAGAGCATGCTGTGTATGATGTGCTGTAACCATGACAGAAACTCAAATTGCAACACAAGCATCTGAAAGTATTCAGTTCCTATATTTGGTAGGTGAGCAGTTAAATAATATAAATGTGGTGGTCCCTGACAGCTGAGTAGATTTTATTTGTCTGTTGTACAGTCATTAGTGTTGGGAGTATTGATTACTGTAATATAATTCTATAATCTAGTTAGGATTATTGGTTTAATTAATGCGTCAACTGATACTGACATTTTCTCTCACACACCATATACTGAAATTAGTTCCACATAATGTACTGAATTAACTGCCACAAACCAGAGTAAAACAGCTCTCACATATATAGAAATTAACTCACACATTAACACATAATTAAAATACTTGCTCTTGTGTAATAAACTCACTGACAAAGGCAATTGAATTTGTTTGTGTGTGTGGTGTGGGTGTGTGTGTGTGTGCATGCGCATGTGTTTATTATTATTATTTATTATATAGTGTTTATGTGTTTATTTGTGGTTTTTGTAGAATGTGTTTTACAGGTGTGTTCAAATTTGTCTGATTTATATAGTCCAAATTATGTCCTACATGGCAGTTACACAGAGCAGACATTTTTTGCTGCCATGCTTCTTCTAGGTCTCATGTCAGGTTCCCACCATGCATGTACAAGCTTTGGAAAGAAGAGTATTTGTCTTTATTTTGATTCTTCAAGAAGCTTCAAGAGGCTTGTCCAGCATTACCAGAAAGCTCATCCACTTTATGGTAGAAATCTGTGTTGCCACTGGTTACCACTTGGCTACTTAGATTAGACACCTTAACTGTGTGTGTGTGTGTGTGTGTGTGTGTGTGTGTGTGTGTGTGTGTGTGTGCATGCGCTTGTTTGTGTGGATTTCCCTAGTGAAGATGGAGGAAGACTGCACTAGTATAGCAGGAAATGTTTCGACACAGTGCCATACAATCATACTCTTGACACACTTTCATCTGTCTATTAGATCATCAGAAAAAAAACAGACGCACGCATGCACGACAGTCTTTGCTTATATCTAGTTTTAGCCATGGTAGCTAGCTAGACTTATGGCTCTAGGGATAGCAATGTTGATATGTACATTGTAAATTATTTTAGTTGTTTTCACAGTATTATTACTGTATTCTCAACAGTTTAGTACTGTATAAACTGTGTACAGTAAGTTACTGTAGATTTTCACTGCATTCTGGGAAAATATTACTGTAAATTTAAATACAGTAATATTTTCACATCTAACTTGGTGAATTAAAGGTTTATATCTAAAGATTTATATCGACCAAACCAAAGTTGGTGATTGTTGGAACAGTGGAAAGACAAACCAAGATAGTTTTGGTGAGTTTTATTTTGTTTCTGTCGAGTTTGAATGAAGGGTGTTTTATGATGATCTGCTAGGTAAAATGATTGTATTTATCAATGGAGTCTGGTGGCTTTGAGGATAGCGATATAACAGGAAACAGGTTTCTGGTTAAACAAAAAGGATCTTACTCTTTAACAAAAAGGTCCATCTCTGTAGGGTCCTTTCCATTATGTTGTCATAACAAGTGTCAGTGGCAAAAACAAGCACCTTTAGTGGACGTACTTTGATGGTGCGCAATTGTCCAGAAGGATTACATTGCAGCCTATATTTTGCGGTTTTGATATTGTGAGTTAGGCATTTTAGATGAAGTTTTGCCTCAGTGATTGATTTGTGTTTTTAATTTTTTGCCAGACTATCACAAGTGCTGTCTCCCCTGCTCCATATGATGCCACCACCCACCACCACCACCACCCTCCTCACCTGGCCTTGAACAACTCCAACTCTCACCTGGCCCCCACCACTACCTATACCCTCCTCACCTGACCAACCCACCACCACCTCCACCCTCTTCACCTGGTCAACCCACCACCATTGTTTACTAGTTTGATGGAAACACATCCGTTTCAGTATTTTACCTCTTATCCAGGCTGGCTTCTACCAGTCTCTGTGGCCACTTAACAACAGCTCAGAACAGATGGAAGCATTTTCAGTGGAACCCATTTGATATATTGATTGCCAACTGCCTAAGCCATTGTTAGACTATCAGTCTTGTTTTAAAACAGATCTGTTTATATTGTTGCATTATTGTTCTGTATTATTATTATTGTGTTGTTCAAATTGTAATACATTTTCAACATTTTTGTGCAGTTAAGTCAACAGCTAAATAACAATATTTTATTGTAATAAATACAGTAGTATATACTGTAGGTATATACAGTAGCACTGTAAAATAAATTACAATAATATTAATATTTCCATAACAGCATAATACTATACTCCATTTTACAGTATGCCAAAAAATATCAATACTGTACTTCAGCGTGGTAAAAAATAACAGTATAATACTGCAACTACTGGATTAGGTAAGTTTCCAGTAAGTTACTGTTAATTTGACAATAAACTGTTTACAGTGTAGGTCCACCATGTGGACATTTATGGTCCCCAGAGGATGAATCCTACTGTCTTTGGATATCTCTGATTTTTCTTCTACCACCACCAGCAGGTTGACATTTTTGGCTTTTAGTCGTCATTATATATATATATATATATATATATATATATATATATATATATATATATATATATATATATATATATATATATATATATATATATATATATATATATATATATATATATATATATATATATATATATATATATATATATATATATATATATATATGAAGACGTGCTGGAGGAAGGACCATCTTGGGAGGACAAACCCCTACACGGGATGTACCACCGAACATAACTGAAGTGGCTGATATCAAGAAGTCCTACCAATGGCTAGAGCGGGCTGGATTGAAGGACAGCACAGAGGCACTCATCATGGCTGCACAGGAGCAGGCCCTGAGCACCAGAGCAATAGAGGCCCAGATCTACCACACCAGACAAGACCCAAGGTGTAGGCTGTGCAAAGAGGCCCCTGAGACAATCCAGCACATAACTGCAGGGTGTAAGATGCTGGCAGGAAAAGCATACATGGAGCGCCATAACCAAGTAGCTGGCATAGTGTACAGGAACATCTGCACTGAGTATGGACTGGAAACCCCAAGGTCAAAGTGGGAAACACCTCCAAAGGTGGTAGAGAATGACCGAGCCAAGATCCTGTGGGACTTCCAGATCCAGACTGACAGAATGGTAATGGCGAACCAGCCTGACATCGTGGTGGTTGACAAACAGCAGAGGAAAGCCGTTGTGGTTGACGTGGCAATACCAAGTGATGGCAACATCAGGAAAAGGAACATGAGAAATTAGAGAAGTACCAAGGGCTCAGAGAAGAGCTGGAGAAGGCCTGGAAGGTGAAGGCAACAGTGGTACCCGTGGTCATCGGAGCACTCGGGGCAGTGACCCCCAAACTGGAGGAGTGGCTACAGCAGATCCCTGGAAGAACACCAGACATCTCGGTCCAGAAGAGTGCAGTACTGGGAACAGCAAAGATACTGCGCAGAACCCTCAAGCTCCCAGGCCTCTGGTAGAGGACCCGAGCTCGAAGGACGAGACCACCCGCGGAGGGTGAAGGACAAAGTTATGTCAGCAGGTAGACACGGGACACAGAGGTTAGTACTGAGACGAGGGAGTTTATTGAAACAGCCAGACAGAGAAAAGCAATGACAGGAGCTAAGCTAGGAAAGTCTATGGGTCTTATCTTGATGTAGCGCTGGTAGTAAGATCCACTGGAGGAGAAGGGTGACAGGAAAGCCGGGAGCTGACGAAACACACAACGGAGAAGTCCAAAGTCCAAAGTCCAAAAGGGGTTGTCAAAAGAAGCTGTGGTCGGGTTGAGTTCTCGTAAGAGGTTTGAGACCAGACAGTGAGTGAACCGGGGGAGTGAGACTATATAGTGTGGAGTAGATGATTAGTGGCAGGTGTGTAATTAATACTCAGGTGAGTGCGATCTGCTGATTGCAGTGGGTGGAGCTGGTGGTGTCAATATTGGCTCTCTGACAGTACCCCCTCCTCCAGGAGCGGCTCCTGACGCCCGCTGACGGCGACGGGGTCGGCCTCGGCCTCTGGGTGCAGCACGATCCGGATGAGCACTGTGAAAGTCCGTCAGTAACGCCGGGTCGAGGATGTCGTCTCGTGGAACCCAAGATCTTTCCTCGGGCCCATATCCTTCCCAGACCGCCAAGTACTCTAGCCGGCCTCCCCGTCGCCTGGAATCCATAATGGCCTCCACCCGGTAGATTAGGGGTTCCTCGATCACATCTGGAGGAGGAGTTAGGGGTAACTCCCCGGGTTCTGTGGAAGACGGAGACACAGGTTTTAGGAGGGAGACATGAAATGAAGGGTGAATGCGGTACCTAGGGGGGAGCTGGAGCCGGTAGGTGACGTCATTAATCTGCCTCTCGATGGGGAATGATCCTATGTAGCGGGGACTCAGCTTACGGCAAGGCTGATGGAGACGCAGATCCTGAGTGGAAAGCCAGACGCGATCCCCTGGATGATAGACCGGGGTAGGGGATCGTCGGGCATCAGCAAACTGCTTGTGTCTCCGTACAGCATGCTGCAGGTGGACATGGGCTGAGTCCCACACTCTCTCGCTCGCTCAAAACCAGTGGTCGATGGCTGGGACTTCAGAGGGTTCCTCTGTCCAGGGGAACAACGGAGGTTGGTAGCCGAGTACGCACTGGAACGGGGTGAGACCCGTGGTGTTCTGCTTTAGCGAGTTCTGTGCGTACTCGGCCCACGGAAGGAAGCGGTTCCAGCTGGTTTGGGTGTTGTGACAGTAGGTCCGAAGATATCTCCCTATCTCTTGTATCTTCTGCTCAGTCTGGCCGTTGGTCTGAGGGTGATAACCGAAGGAGAGCTTGACTGCTACTTGGAGGTGTTTGAAGAAAGCCTTCCACACACGTGAGGTGAACTGTGGTCCCCAGTCAGAGACGATTTCTTCCGGGATACCAAAGTTGCGGAATACCTGTTGGAAAAGGGCCTCTGCGGTTTCAAGAGCGGTAGGCAAGCCCTTCAAGGGAATGAGCCTGCAGGCCTTGGAGAAACGGTCCACCGCGACGAGTATGCAGGTGAAACCGTCTGATTTGGGTAAGTCTGTGACGAAATCGACTCCGACGTGGGACCAGGGTCTACGTGGTGTATAGACTGAGCATCCTTCCACGAATTGGGAGACATCCCGGACCATACTGGTCTGAGAGTACGCTGGCTGCCTGGGTGTCCAGAGCCCGGAGAAGCATGCGCTGAGCCCAGAAAGTCTTTACATAGGCTGGTTGGGACGTAGATCTTACCCTCTGGGCCTCCCGGCGGAGCAGGTTCCGAAACTGCAGCGGCCTGTATTTGGTCGTTCAGGTCCCACTGGATAGGGCTGACAAGTATGGCTGGAGGAAGGATGGGTTCTGGTGTGAGGGTTTCCTCGGGAGCATGGATTCTGGAGAGGGATTCGGCTTTTACGTTCTTGTCTCCGGGTCTATAGGTGATGGAGAAGTGGAAACGGGTGAAAAAGAGGGACCAGCGGGCTTGGCGAGGGTTCAATCTTTTAGCAGTACGGAGGTATTCCAGGTTTTTATGGTCGGTGATGACAGTGAATGGGTGATTTGCTCCCTCCAGCCAATGCCTCCACTCTTCTAATGCCAACTTTATAGCTAGCAGCTCCCGGTTGCCGATGTCATAATTCTGCTTCGCCGGAGACAGCTTCTTAGAGAAGAAAGCACAAGGATGGAGTTGAGGAGGCTCTCCGTGGCGTTGGGATAGCACCGCTCTCACGCCGGTAGTGGAGGCGTCCACTTCTACCACAAAGGGGAGCTCTGGGTTAGGATGAGTGAGCACGGGAGAAGTGCAGAAGGCTCTCTTTAGCTCTTCAAACGCGGCTCGAGCTTCGGGGTTCCAGGACAGTGACTTAGGTTTACGACGGAGCAGGGAGGTGAGAGGAGAGGACATGAAACTGAATCTCTTTATGAATCTGCGATAGAAGTTTGCAAACCCTAGGAAACGTTGGAGTTCCTTAACTGATTGAGGAAGTGGCCAGTTCTTGATGGCTTGGATCTTCCCCTGGTCCATATGAATGCCCTCTGACGGAACTGGACCGTGGGGCGATGGAACTCACACTTCTCACGTTTCAGGTAAAGCCAATGTTTCCGGAGCTGTTGGAGAACCTGCGTGACGTGGTGGCGATGTTCAGCCAAGTTCCGGGAGTAGATGAGGATGTCATCAATGTAGACGATCACAAAACGATGAAGAAACTCCCGGAATACCTCGCTTCATGAAGCCCTGGAAGACCGCTGGAGCATTGGACAGCCCGTGCGGCATCACCAGGTATTCGTAGTGGCCTGAAGGGGTGATGAACGCCGTCTTCCATTCGCTCCCTCCCGGATTCGAACGAGGTTGTAGGCACTCCGCAAATCCAGCTTGGTGAAGATGCGAGCCCCACGGAGTTCCTCGAGGCGGCAGGGACCAGAGGAAGCGGATAGGGGAGCTTGACAGTTTGGCTGTTGAGGGTCCGGTAGTCAATGCAAGGCCGCAAGCCACCGTCCTTCTTTCCCACGAAGAAGAAGCTCGAGGCCGCAGGTGAGGTAGAAGGTCGAATGAACTTCTGTTGGAGAGCCTCCTCGATGTAGTCCTCCATAGCGCTCCGGGATGGACAAAGGATACACGCGTCCTTTAGGCGGTATAGCCCCAGGCAGCAGGTCAATGGCACAGTCCCATGGCCGATGTGGTGGTAAGAGGGTGGCTGCCTGTTTAATGAAGACATCCTGGAACGCCACATAGTCAGATGGGACGTCGAGATCTGGCGGTGGATCCGGACTCTCCACACGAGTGGCATGTACCTGGACAGGAGAGTGACTGACCGGAGGTTTAGGAACCGAGGAGATGCACTGTTGAAGGCAGGCTGGACTCCATCACAGAATCTCACTGGACTCTCATTTGACTTCCGGAGAGTGTTGAGCGAGCCATGGGCGTCCCAGGATGGGACGGTGGGGTCCTCCAGTACCAGGAAGGAGATCTGTTCTTTGTGCAGGCAACCGACACGTAGGATGATGGGTGGTGTTTGATACTTCACTCTACCACGTCCCAGCGGTTTTCCCTGGATGGTTTCCACCTTGAGTTCAGCATGAGGCAAAAAAGGTAACTCAAGTTGTTTTAATAACGACGGGGAGATGAAGTTGCCAGAGGAGCCCGAGTCAAGGAGGGCTCGTACTGCAACGACAGACTGAGGGGTGAGTAATTGAATTTCTAGAAGAGTTAATTTAGAAATTGCAGGAGAACTGGGAATGGTACTCACCGCAGGACATGGAGGACGGGTTGGGCATTTCCTGATCTGATGCCCAGAGGCCCCGCAATACAGGCACCGGCCCTGGTTCAAACGGAGTGCCCGTTCCTGGGGAGAGAGTCGATGAGAATCAACCTGCATGGGCTCCGGTACTGGAGGACAGGCTTCGGGTGAGAGCGGCAAATGAGCAGATTCTTCTGGCTGGCATGCGGTAAGTAGCTGAGCGATTTTCACTGTTTTCTGCATGAAGTTCTCAAGTCCAATACTGTTCTCGTATATTACCATCTTCTTACGGAGTTGGGAATTCAAACCCTGGCGATAGGCTGTCATCAGTGCAGCCTCATTCCATCCACTAGCAGCCGCAAGCGTACAGAACTGTAGTGTGTAATCACTCGCTGATGAATTTCCCTGACGTAAGCGGAAGAGCTGGTCGGAGACCGCCAGGTCCCCGGTGGCAAGACCGAATACTTCCTGGAAGTGGGACGAGAAGTTGGAGAAGGAGTTAATCATGGGAGATTGTGAGTTCCAAAGAGTCTGAGCCCATAGCAATGCTCTTCCGGAGAGGAGGGAAATGAGGAATGCCACTTGGGGTGGGCAGGGTGACAGGAAAGCCGGGAGCTGACGAAACACACAACGGAGAAGTCCAAAGTCCAAAAGGGGTTGTCAAGAGAAGCTGTGGTCAGGTTGAGTTCTCGTGAGAGGTTTGAGACCAGACAGTGAGTGAACCGGGGGAGTGAGACTATATAGTGTGGAGTAGATGATTAGTGGCAGGTGTGTAATTAATACTCAGGTGAGTGCGATCTGCTGATTGCAGTGGGTGGAGCTGGTGGTGTCAATGTTGGCTCTCTGACATATATATATATATATATATATATATATATATATATATATGGGTGGATTTTGTAGGGACTTAGCAGCTAAAAGGTTAATATTATAACAGTTCATCAAAAAAGTACTTACAGCTTACTGTAGAATTTTACTGAGTAGAATCTCTTATCGTCATCTTGGAATTATAAGGTTCTATCTGATATTTTTGTCAAACTGTAGTTATTCACATATTCTTATTCTGTGACAGCTTATTAACATTATGTGAGGTAATTTTTAAAGTTGTATGCATTTTTGGATTTTTTATTTAGAAAACAAAAAGGTTCACTTTCCAAAGTCAAACTCTAACTTGGTTCCATAAGCACTTCAAATGCACACAAGAGGACCAATCAGGTTCTGCTTCTTTGTCATGTCGCCGCACTGTTCAGTGACAGCAGGAAAAGGAGCAGAGAAGAAAAAGAACTCGGTGGAGATGAAAAAATGTCACGCAACACAATGTTTATAAGAAACCTCAAGATCGAGGATTTTATTGATGGTCCTTTGAAGGACAGAAGTACAAATGCTAGGCAAGTTCAGTCTTTTTTAAATAGTTTTAATTAGTTTGCTGAGGAGTTTATTTTCATTGTTAGCTACCACACTAGCCAGTTAATGTTAGCTTCCTAATGTTAGTCTGGCAGCTAATGCTAACATTAAGAGGCAAACACTAAAGGATAGGTTCAGGTTTTTGCCCGTGGCTGGAAAAAATGTTATAGACTTGTTATAGACTTCAAAAAACTGAACTTGCCTGCATTTGTCCTGCTCTCTTTCAAAAGAATGTCTGAGTTTATAAAATTTGTGAAACATGAAAACATGTTGCTGAAGCATTGTCTGTCTTCTTGCAGTTCTTCAAAAAGTCTTAAAATGTCTTAAATTTTATAAATAAGCCTTACAGGTCATTAAATCTATACTCTATAATCTATTTATAGTCTATATTTGAATTGATGGGGTCTTAATTACAACATGCACATTGATTTCATTCATCCATCTATTTTCTTTAAAATAAGACATATTTTTATGGATCAGAGTCAACATTTGATATAAAACAAAACCTAATACTGCCTTTATACTGACCTGCTACATTTTCTTGCTAGGTCTCCTATAGCAGATGAACCCAACACACTTTTTATTTACCTGCCATACTGGTCGGTAGAAAGAAAATCCTTATACTTTACCTGTCCCACTTTCTATGTAATAAAGTGTTGGTTAGATTTATTACAGTAGCTGCTTGCTGTCTAACCCATAGGAAACGTAAACTAAGCTTTTTTGAATGAGAAAAAGATGATTGGTCCTAAAAGAGGAAATAAATGTTGTGAAAATCTCATAGAAAGCATTACATTTAATTAATTTTCATACGCATAGACACTCTGTTACAACACTAATTTGATGGTTTAAAACAAATTATGAGTAAACTGTTATAGAACCTTGTAATTCCAGAAAGTAATGCAACCGCAAGGGGTCACAAGCCAGTGTCTTCTTGTGCCAGTCCCAAGTCTGGATAAATGCAGAGGGTTGTGTCAGGAAGGGCATCCAACGTAAAACACATGCCAAATTAAAAATGCGAATTGTGAAAATGACTTCCATACCGGATCGGTCGGGGCCCGGGTTAACAACGACCGCCACCGGTGCTGTTGACCTACAGGGTACCAGTGGAAATTGGACTACTGTTGGTCAAAGACGAAGAAGGAGAGGAGGAAGGTGCGTTCTTAGGCAGAGAGAGAAGAGGAAAGCTAAGAATGTAGGACTGACAGTAGGGACTTTGAATGTTGGGACTATGACAGGGAAGGCTAGAGAGTTGATTGACATGAGGCAGAGAAGGAAGGTGGACATACTGTGTGTCCAGGAGACCAGGTGGAAAGGTAGCAAGGCTAGAAGTTTAGGAGCAGGGTTCAAGTTGTTCTACCATGGGTCAGATAGGAAGAGAAACGGAGTAGGAGTTATCCTGAAAGAGGAGTTTGTGAGGAATGTTCTAGAGGTGAAAAGAGTATCAGACAGGTTGATGAGTCTGAAGCTGGAAACTGAAGGGGTGATGTTCAATGTTTGAGTAGTTATGCCCCACAGGTAGGATATGAGTTAGAAGAGAAGGAGAAATTCTGGAGTGAGTTAGGGTGATTAAAGATAAGGATGGAAATGTATTGACAGGTGCCAAGAGTGTGATGAGAAGATGGAAGGAGTACTTTGAAGAGTTGATGAATGAGGAAAATGAAAGGGAACAAAGAGTAGAAGAGGTGACTGGTGTGGAGCAGGAAGTAGCAAAGATTAGCAAGAACGAAGTGAGGAGGACGTTGAAGAGCATGAAGAGTGGAAAGGCAGTTGTTCCTGATGACATACCTGTGGAGGTATGGAAGTGTCTAGGAGAGGTGGCAGTAGAGTTTCTGACTAGTTTGTTTAACAAGATCTTGGAGAGTGAGAGGATGCCCAAAGAATGGAGAAGTGTACTGGTGCCAATTTTTAAGAACAAGGGAGATGTGCAGAGCTGTGGCAACTACAGAGGAATAAAGCTGATGAGCCATACAATGAAGTTGTGGGAAAGAGTAGTGGAAGTTAGGCTAAGGGCAGAGGTGAGCATTTGTGAGTAGCAATATGGTTTCATGCCTAGAAAGAGTACAACAGATGCAGTATTTGCTTTGAGGATGCTGATGGAGAAGTACAGAGAAGGTCATAGGGAGTTGCATTGTTTCTTCGTAGATTTAGAGAAAGCGTATGACAGGGTGCAGAGAGAGGAGCTGTGGTATTGTATGAGGAAGTCTGGAGTGGCAGAGAAGTATGTTAGAGTGGTGCAGGACATGTATGAGAGCTGTACGAACCATGGTGAGGTGTGCTGTAGGTGTGACAGAGGAGTTCAAGATGGAGGTGGGTCTGCATCAAGGATCGGCTCTGAGCCCCTTCTTGTTTGCTCTGGTGATGGACAGGCTGACGGATGAGGTTAGACAGGAATCTCCATGGACTATGATGTTTGCGGATGACATTGTGATTTGTAGTGAGAACAGGGAGCAGGTGGAGGAAAATCTAGAGAGATGGAGGTCTGCTCTGGAAAAAAGAGAGGAAGTGAGGCTAAGGGCAGAGGTAAGACAGAATACATGTGGTTTCATACCTGAGAGTACAACAGGTGGAGTATTTGGTGAGGATACAGGAGAAGTACAGCAGAGAGGTGAAGAAGGTGCAGGACTTTAAGTACTTAGGGTCAACGGTTCAGAGCAATGGAGACTGTGGAAAAGAGGTGAAGAGGCGAGTGCAAGCAGGTTGGAATGGGTGGAGAAAAGTGTCAGGTGTGTTGTGTGATAAAAGAGTATCAGCAAGAATGAAAGGAAAGGTGTTCAAGACGGTGGTGAGACCAGCGATGTTGTACAGCTTAGAGACAGTGGCACTGAAGAAAAGACAAGAGGCAGAGCTGGAGGTAGCAGAGCTTAAGATGTTGAGGTTCTCTTTGGGAGTGACGAGGATGGACAGGATCAGGAATGAGTACATCAGTGGGACAGCTCATGTTAGATGTTTTGGAGATAAAGTCAGAGAGGCCAGATTGAGGTGGTTTGGACATGTTCAGAGGAGAGACTGTGAATATATTGGTAGAAGGATGCTGAGGTTGGAGCTGCCAGGCAGGAGGTCTAGAGGAAGACCAAAGAGGAGATTTATGGATGTAGTGAGAGAGGACATGAAGTTAAGTGGTGTGAGTGAAGAGGATGCAGAGGATAGGCTTAGATGGAGGCACTGTGGGGACCCCTGAAAGGGAACAGCCGAAAGGAAAAGAAGAATTCCGGGCAGAAAGTGAGTTCTTAGGATTAGAAGGTTCTATCTGCATTTGACCTGTTCCAAAAATCACCATTTACTGGAGATGTTAACCACTCAAGTAAAAGATGGGTGAGTACTTGCTAATTAGTTTCATTAGTAGGCCTACTTTCTAAACAGAATACATAGGTTTTATCCTGTGATATTTAGATGTTTCTTTACTGCAAGCTAGAAAGCTCTGCTTCAGTTTGTTTGTCACTTATTGCAAAAGACTGGTGGAAATCCTGTGTCAGACAGAGACAACTCAAAGACTGCTCATTTTGTTGCATGCTTATGTAAAAGTTCTCTCTCCGTGTACATGAATAAAATAAATTTATATTTGCACATACGTTGATTAAGTCTTTTATTAAGTAGACAGAATTTCTCTACAATTTCCATGAAATTTTGACCATTCGTTCCCAGATGAGGAATCCTGCTGACTTTGGTGATCCCCTGACTTTTGCTCTAGTGCCACCATGAGGTTCACATTTGTAGATTTGAATGAAATATCTTGGTAGAGACATTCGTGTTCCCCTCAGGATAAATTGTAATAACTTTGGTGATCTAGTGCCATCATCAGGTCAAAATATCAGTTTTCTAACACTTAGACCAATTTTTCATGACCAAATACTTGCAAAACTATTGACACTCCCATCAGCTGTACTTTGTTTGTTGTAAATGTTAACAGGCTAAACTAAGATGGTGAACATGGCTAACATTATACATGCTAAACATCAGCATGTGAGCTGCAGGTGGATTTCCAGACCCTGGCAGCAGTGAGTGGGTGGAACATCCCTGTCTCCTGGGATCAACCGGGATTGTTAGACTAACTTGTTTCCCTGGCTATCAAGATCGACAACCGCCAGGCGAGGGCTGAGTCAGCTCCTCCCCGGCACTCACTCCAGAGAGATCGCGAACATCCCAGAGGCTTCACGAGGAGTCTCAAGCCCATGCAGGTAGGTAGAGCTGGCTTAACACCAGAGGAGCAAGCTCGCTGTATCAATTCTAAATCCTGCCTATACTGTGGCCTGTCCGGCCACTTAATTTCTACCTGCCCCATTCGCCCAGTAAAAGAGAGGGCTCACCAGTGATGGGAGAAATATTGGTGAGCCAAGCAGCTAGTCCTTGGTGATCCCAGTCATTACCCGTTTTTGCACTTGTTGATTCTGGAGCTGATAAAAGTTTTGTTGATTGCGATATTGTCCACCAGATGGAGAATAAGACTGAGCCCCTTACTCCTCTTAATACCAAAGCCCCAAACAGACAGCTGCTAGCGCGAGTAATCCACCAAACCATCATCATTACCCTCCAGATATCAGGTAATCATCAGCAAAAGTTGCACTTCATTGACTACCCTCAAACACCTCTGATTCTCGGAGCCCCCTGGCTCACAATCCTCATATTGACTGGACTGTATTTCTTGGAACATCTTTTGCCATAATAACGGTTTGCATTCTGCCCCAGCTCCAGCTATCTTTCAGCAACAGCCTGAGTTTCCTGACCTCACCTCTGTCCTGAAGGCTTTTCATGACCTTGCTCCAGTTTTCAGCAAACATCAGGCCCTGTCTCTGCCCCCTCATCATCCTTATGATTGTGTTATTATGTTGGCAAGAAGGATGGATCTCTTAGACCTTGTATTGATTTCCATGGTCTCAATAACTTAACTGTCAAGAACAAATATCCTCTGCCGTTAATCAGTTCTGCTTTTGCCCCCTTCCATGAATTCACTGTTTTTTCCAAACTGGACCTGCTCATTGCCTACCATCTCGTCCGCATCCAAGAGTGTAACAAATGGAAAATGGCATTCAACACTCCCCTGGGACACCTGGTGTCCTTCAGGCACTCGTGAATGATGTCCTCGTGATATGCTCAACAGGTTTGTGTTTGTTTATTTGAATGACATCCTGATTTTTTCCAAAACAATCTCAGAGCATGAGTAGCATGTGCATCTGGTCCTACAGCGTCTCTTGGAGAACAGGTTGTTTGTAAAAGTAGACAAATGTGATTTCTATGTACCTAAAATCTCTTTTCTTGGTTACATCATTGCACAGGGAGAGGTGCAGATGTCAGTTCAGTGTGAAGGTGGATGCATCTGAAACTGGGGTAGGTGCAGTTTTCTCACAGAGTGGCACTGACTGCTGATAATAAACTCCAACCCTGTGTCTATGTCTCCCGCAGACTCTCCCCTGCGGAGAAGAATTATGATATTGGCAACCGGGAGATCCTCGCAGTAAAGCTGTCCCTGGAGGAGCGCCGCCACTGGCTGGGGGATGCGAACCAACCTTCTGTGGTGTGGACGGACCACAAGAATCTCATCTACATCCAGTCTGCCAAGCGACTGAACTCCAGGGATGCCAGGTGGGCTCCATATTTCAACAGGTAAAACTCTTCTAAGCCCAGCTCTGCTCTTCTTCACCCCTTGCCAGCCCCTAGTTGCCTCTGGTCGTACATTGCTGTGGACTTTGTCACTGGTCTCCCCCGTTCCAATGGTAAAACAGTCATTCTTACTATCATTGACCATTTGCTCATTTTCTTTCCCTACCCAAACTCCTGCCTCCATGGACTGCCCTCTGACATTGTTTTGGACAGAGGCCCACAGTTTACCTCTAAGGGCTGGCTGGCTTTCTGTTCCACCCTGGGAGCCACAACCAGCCCTTCCTCTGGCAATTATCCTCAAACCAATGGCCAGACTGAGAGAGCCAATCAAGAGATGGAGACCATGCTCTGCACCATCACCTCCTCCAATCCTTCCATTTGGAGTTCCCTGCTTTCGTGGGTGGAGTACGCTCATAAAATCTTGCCCTTGGTATGTCTCCTTGTCTTTGTGCTCTTGGCTATCAACCTTCCTTGTTTTCTGCTCAGGAACAGGAGCTGGCAGACCCCTCTGTTCAAGCCCATGCTTTAAGATCTGGAGGCAAGTCAAGACCGCTCTGCTCCACTCATCCACCAGAATGCAGAAACAAGCTAAATGGTGCTGCACTCCTGCTCCCAACTCTGTTCCTACGCAGAAGGTATGGCTCAGTTCCAAGAACCTCCCACTTAAGGTTGAGTCCAGAAAATTGTCTCCATGTTTTATTGGTCACTTTGAAGTGGAATCCATAATCAACCCTTGTGCTGTTCGCCTTAAGCTCCCTGCCTCTCTCACCCAACTTTTCATGTTTCCCATATTAAGCCTGTCTCTTCCAGTCCTCTGTGCCCCCACACACACACACACACTCCCCCTCCTCCCAGGATGCTGGATAATGAGTCCATCTAAACAGTCCAGCAGCTGCTGTATGTGCGGCCTGTTTCTTGTGCCTGCAGTTATTTATCAAGTCAAGTGAAATTTATTTCTATAGACATTTTAAACAACATGAGCTGACCAAAGTGCTTTACGATACATATGCATAAAAAACAGATCAACAGAGCAACAATAAACAACAAGTTGTCCTGTTTCCTGTTTTATTTTGTAGTATTCTCCTCCCCTTTTGTGTCTTGTGGTTTTACTTCCTGTCTTTGTTTGCTTTCCCTCCAGTTTAGATTGTTGGCCCCTCCTTGATTGTTTGCACCTGTGTCTCATTGTCTCATCTACCTTAGTGTATTTAGTCCGGGTCTTTTCCTTTGTTCATTGTCGGGTCGTTGTCCCTGTCCCTGTTGTGCATTTTTCATTGTACTTTGTTCCCGTGTCCAGCATCCCAGCATTTCTTACCGTGAGTTCAATTGTATTGATTCCTTGTTCCTTGGACCTTGCCTGTACTGTGGACTTTTGTATCTTTGTCTGCTCCCTGTTTTTTTGCTTTGTTTGTTGGACTTTTTCCCTGGTTTTGACTGAGCCAGTACCTACACTCCCCGTCTCCGTCCCCGGAGCCTCGTCGCTCTGGAAGAGCTCACATCCCCCAGTGTTTTCTTGCTGTATATAATAAAAACGGTTGCTATCTCATCCATACACCACTTCCTTGTTTTCTGCATTTGGGTCCTTAAACTGTGCACTATAACAGAACAACCCGGCCATAAATATGGACCCAGCAGACACCATGTCCGATGAGCTGGACGAACTGGTCTTGGACTTTTGGAGCTTGTGGGAGTGTTGGAGGACAGCCAGCAGTGAACAGTCCAGGCAGACAGCCCTGGCTGAGGCACTCTATTCCTGAGTGGGCCAAGGACTTTTTGACTGCTCCCGGTCCTCAGCTCAATTCCCGGCCAGCTAGCAACGAGCCTGCCTCCTGGCCTGCTAGAAACCAGCCTGACTCCTGACCTGCTAGAAACCAGCCTGACTCCCTGCCTACTAGCTCTTTATCAGTCAGGCTTACGCAAGCCTGCAATCTACCTATCCTGAACTGGTCCCACCTCCGAACCCACACCTGGGCACCTGCCTGGGTCTTGGTGGCCCTCACAGTCATCAGACTGCACCCCAGCCTGCCAGTCATCAGCCTGCACCCCGTCCTGTCAGTCATCAGCCTGCACCCCAGCCTGCTAGTCACCAGCTAATATCCCTGCATGCTTACGTCTCCGCAAGTCTCCAGTCAGCATCTCAGCCTGTAAACCAGGTAGTACCTCAGTCCGTTGCTGTCTTGGTGCCTTCTGGGAACCCCCCAGGAGGAAGCGTGGTTCCCACAACTGCTTGTCTGCACCGCTGCAAAGCTGCTCATCTGCACTGCTGCAAAGCTGCTCATCTGAACCGCTGCTCATCTGCACTGCTGCCCAGCACCCCAGAGCCCATCGCTGCCCAGTGCCCCTGAGCCGTCAGCAGTCTGGCCTGGTTCCCAGTCAGCAGCCCAGCCTGGTTCCCAGTCGGCAGCCCGGTGGCCCCCAGTTCCTGCACCGCAGCGGCCTCCAGTTCCTGCACCGCAGCAGCCCCTAGTTCCTGGACTCTCTGCTGGATCGCAGCGGCCCCCAGTTCCCGGACTCTCTGCTGGATCACAACCGCCTCCTTCCTTGGCTGGATCACAGCAGCACCAAACCCCTTGTCACTGCTGGATCACAGTCGCCTCCTTTCAGGCTGGATTGCAGCAGCACCAACCCCTTGTCACCGCTGGATCGCAGCACACCGCTGAACTCTCTGCTGGATCGCAGCACACCCCTGAACTCTCTGCTGGATCGCAGCACACCACTGAATTTTCTGCTTTTTCGCAGCAGCAGCAGCAGCAGCACCCTCCTTCTCTGCCAAAGTGGAAGGCTCCGGGTTCCCAGGCATCACTGGTTCTGCTAGCTCCTCTACCAGTCTCCCTGTCGGCAGCTTCCTGTCCTGCTGTCCTGCCGCCGGGCCCCGATCTGGTTCTCCGGCCTCCAGTGGGTCCCGCCTTCACCACCAGCCTCCAGAAGGGTTCCGCCAGGCCTCCAGATGTTTTTGGTCTTCGACGCGGACCTCATGTATTGCTCACCGCACATGTCCAGCCCCGGGCCATCTGCCCAAGGCCCCCAGCTCCGCACATGCCCAGCCCCCGGGCTGTCCACCTGAGGCCGCCAGCTCTGCACATATCCAGCCCCTGGGCCATTTGCCTGAGGTCTAACACTTGGCCCTTTGGGTCCTTAAACTGTGCACTATAACAAAATCATGCGTCTACCCTTTGTCAGAGAGCAAGATGAAAATATAGCAATATCAGTACAATTAAAATCCAAAGAAAATAGGTAGGCCTTGAGCTGTGCTTTAAATGACAAGATTGAGAGGGCAGATCTGATTTGGTGAGGCAGTTTCTTCCATAGACTGGGGCCCACAACTGCAAAGGAACGGTCACCCATGAGCTTCTGCCGAGTGCGAGGGACGACCAGAACTCACTGGTTAGTGGACCTGAGTGACCTAGTTGGGGTATAAGGGGTTAAAAGGTCAGATGGGTAAGGGGGAGCTAGTCCATGAAGTGCTTTGTATACAAACAGTAAAGTTTTGAAATGAATTGATGCAGCAGCATTCTGCACATACTGCAGACGCGAGGACTGGCTCCCATCTTCAAGGAGTTGCAGTGGTCAAGATGAGTGGAAATGAAAGCATGGATTACTCTTTTACATTATTATTACAGGATTACATAGTGCTAGTTGATCCAGGGGGGCCAAAGAGAACCACCTCAGTTTTCAGTTAATTTAGCATTAAAAAGTTTTGGGACATCCAGTGTTTAATGTCCTGGAAGCAGTGGCTGCATTGACTGAGGGCTGTGGGATTTTATGGGGGTAAAGCTGGGTATCATCCACAAAGCACTGGAAGGAGATGCCATGCTTCCTTAGGAGGGAACCCAGTGGGAACATATACAGAGAAAAGAGGAGAGGTGCAAGAGCAGAGCCATAAGGTAACCCTGCAGGTAAAGGGAGCCGAGGAGGAAGAAGCATTCCCTATACATACAGAGAAACTAATGTTCTCCAGATTTGATTTGAACAATTTTAGGGCTTTTCCATGGATACCAACCTATTGTTCAAGTCTGGTAATAAGCAGCTTATGGTCAACCGTATCAAATGCCACACTAAGGTCTAAGAGTACTAGAATAGCACAGTCCCCCGTTGTCTCCTGCTAGCAGTAGATCATTGTGAACTTTTAAAAGAGCAGATTCAATGCTATGGTGCTCCCTAAAACCAGACTGAAAAGCTTCAAATATTTCATTCCTATGTTAAAAAGGGGGAGATTGCGAGACTACTTTTTCAAGAATTTTGGATAAAAGTGGAAGTTTTGAAATTGGTCTAAAATTAGATAAAACATTTGGGTCCAAGTTGGGCTTTTTAAGAAGCGGCTGAACCACTGCGTGTTTAAAACAAGAGGGAAAACAACCCGTGGAAAGGCAGCAATCATTGATAGACAGATACTGGGGCCCACAATGTCAAACACATCCTTTAGTAGGAGTGAGAGAAAGTAGTCAAATGGGCATCTTGTTGGCTTCAGATAACAAACTACTTCCCGCAGAAGGGAGAGAGACTCAGGTTCAGACTGATTAAAAACAGACAGGGCTATAGGAGGATCAAGAGGTACCAGAATGGCGGGTGGGATTTTAGTTAAGAAAAGTTAAGAAAATTTTCACAGGTTGCTGTGTAGGGGTCACGAATAGTTTTACCAATTTGGTCAATAACAGCATTTATAGTGCTATAAAGACTGCTGTATAAGTACATGGATTAAGTTTGACAGGGAATACAGCATCAAATATAATGGCGAAGTGGTCAGATATAACCTCATCCTCATGGATAAGAGAGCTGACATTTGACCCAGAGTGAAAAATAAAATCTAAAGTGTGGCCACTTTTGTGAGTTGGCCCAGACATGTGTAGAGAGAGATTAAAAGACTTTTAAAGAAATTTAAAACCTCATTAGCAAATCTGTTTGATGAATCATCAGTATGGATGTTTAAATCTCCAACTATAATAACTTGTTGTAATTCAGCACAATGAAGGACATAAGATCAAAAAATTCAGGCAGGAAATCTAGGTAAGAGGGGTGGTAAACAACTACACATAGAATTGGGTAGCAGATTTTGTATTCACAGCGCTTCACTTTTTCCACATTTTGTTATATTACAGCCTTATTCCAAAATGGATTAAATTCATTATTTTCCTCAAATCTTTGCAAATTTATTAAAAATAAAAAACAAAAAAATCACATGTACATAAGTATTCACAGCCTTTGCTCAGTACTTTGTTAAAGCACCTTTGGCATCAATTACAGCCTCAAGTCTTTTTGAGTATGATGCAACAAGCTTGGCACACTTATATTTGCGCAGTTTCTCCCATTCTTCTTTGCAGGACCTCTCAAGCTCCATCAGGTTGGATGGGGAGCGTCTTTGCCATGACACTCAAAATTGAGCTCAGGTGCATCCTGTTTCCACTTATCATACTTGAGATGTTTCTACAACTTCATCGGAGTCGACCTGTGCTAAATTTATTTGATTGGACATGATTTGGAAAGGCACACACCTGTCTATAAGGTCCCACAGTTAACAGTGCATGTCAGACCACAAACCAAGCCATGAAGTCCAAGGAATTGTCTGTAGACCTCCGAGACAGGATTGTATCGAAGCACAGATCTGGGGAAGGGTACAGAAAAATCTCTGCAGCATTGAAGGTCCCAATGAGCACAGTGGCCTCCATCATCAGTAAATGGAAGAAGTTTGCAACCACCAGGACTCTTCCTAGAGCTGGCCGCCTGGCCAAACTGAGCAATCTGACCATCTCCTCACTGTCCTTGTGGTCGCAGGCTGCCTTTTAATCAGAGACACATAGCAGGGTTGAGGTGAACCAGGTTGTGGTCTGACCTACCCAGGGGAGGAGAGGGGAAGAGCTGTATGCATCCTTAACGTTAGCATACAGCAGGTCCAGTGTCCTCTCCTCTCTAGTAGGACAACTCACATACTGGGTGAAATTAGTCAGTGTTGTTGAAACACTGACATGGTTGAAGTCACCCGAGATTAATATGAGTGCACTCAGGTGTTGAGTCTGGAATTGTCCTATGGCGGTGTGAATGGCATTGCACGTCGATGCCGGGTTAGCAGAGGGCCAGAGTCCCACAGCTAACAGTTCAATGTCCAGGCTACAGATACTCTGCTTGATAGTAATGTAACCAGGGTTACACCATCTGTTGTTGACCAGAACAGCAAGCCTGCCGCCTTTACGATTACCATTCCTAGTGTGATCCCTGTTGGCCCGAACAGCCTGAAAGCCGTCGATGGAAACGTTATGATCCGGGATATCCTGGTGTAGCCATGTCTCTGAGAAGCACATCAAACTACACTCACGGAGCTCCATCTGACTCAGGGCTAACGCCGTTAGCTCGTCCATTTTATACGCCAGTGATCTCACATTGCCCATGACGAGAGAAGGCAGACACGGCTTAAATCTTTTGTTCTTAAGTTTCTTTTGTCTGGACCCCTCTCTATTCCCTCGCTGCTTCGTTCCACCTCTGCATCCTCTGTGTGTCTTCCTCCAGATCTCAGTGGGGACATCAGTTGTCCTGGGCACCATGACGCTCGGCTTCAGTATGTTCAGTTGTTCCCTGCTGTAAACAATGCAGCCAAACAGCTGTTCTGCAGTGGTGCCCTGACCGAGTAGCAGGAGAAGTTTCATGGTGAAAAAAAGTACCAAAACACTTTCTACTCTCATTTTCGTAAAGAGCGTAGTTTAAATTATACTAACACACAAGTTACTCAAGTTTTGAAGAAAAAGGAATGCTAAAAGTTGGAAAAAGTAAGACAACGAGACGGAGCTATGGCAACAGGCAGCATGCACGTTGGCGCATGCGCACTACCCCCTAATATTAAGGTTGTTTTGAAAATAGAAAGTAGTAAGTATAATTGTCATGGTATGAGGTCTTTGTTAGTTATTTTCTGTTTAATTTTGTAAGAGTTCTTCCTCATGTATTTGATGTAACTTCACTTCCTGCCTTTGTGTGTTTTCCCTCCAGTTTTGATTATTTGCCCCTACCTGATTAGTTTCACCTGTGTCTAGTTATCCTTCCCTTACCATTGTATTTAGTGTGTCTTCCCTCTGTCAGTTGTCAGGTCATAGCTATCTGTTCCCTAGTCCTGCATTTGCTCAGTATTCCTGCCTGTGTTTCTCATGCCATTCCGGTTTGTCTTTAGTTTAATTTTTGTATCTCTCCTGCTGGCTGCCTAATTTGTTGGAATCAGCTTTTCTTATTAAAGCTTGCTTTTATTTCTTAAACCTGCCTGCCTGGAGTTCTGCATTTTGGTCAATTTTTGCTCAATCCTAACACCAATATGATATGGACTTAGCACAGAGAGAATAACATAGATACGTAAAAGAGGGAAGATTAAGGAGAGTAAAGAGATCTAAACAGAAAATCAAGGAGGGAGAAAGAGTAGACCGCAGTTGTCGATCTCACGGAAATCACACCGTGTGTGACAGGAAGCAGCGTCACAGTGCTACCCAACTGGTGTCAGCGAATATTTTTGCATGTAAAACAGTCAAATCTAACCGAATTAAAGATTAAATAGAAAAAACATGCAAAAAACTAGACTGAATTTTTTATTCTGCTTTCATTTTAGTTATGGTACTATTGTGGCATTTAACGACAGATTGTTATTGTATGATAAAAAATCTTTTTACTATCATGCACTATTACGTATGGAGAACATGGTGACTGTCAAATCTCCAAATGTCCAGAAAAGTGAATTCAACTCAAAAAAATTCATCATTTGCTCATGCCTGTGTATTTGAGTTACTGTTTATTCATATATATTCATGTTGAAGCTGTGCAGGTTCCAGACAACAATACATTTCCTCTGAGGAAAACTCTAAAGGATTCCCAAACTATCAGTGCATCATGACAGGGACAGTCCTGTGTTTAAAGGGGATGAAAGTAGTGAATGTGATTGGCCATGATTGTCACAACCTCTAACACAACCACCTAAAATGTATGATAATGTGTTCTTTCTGATTCCAGCCTATATCCTCTTGTGTCGCAGGGGCACCAGGCAAGACTGGCCAGCAAATTACCAACTGTGCGTTTGGTATGCCCTCAACATACTGGGTAGGGGGCAGCCCATAATGTTAACTCAAGTCAGGGATGAGGGGGGTTGTAAATATCAGATATAGACTATGGGCTACTTCACCCCTCACATATCACATATCTTTTGTGGTGCCCCCCCATTACAACTAGTCCATTATCTACTATGCATTTTGTACGAAATGAGCTGTCATGGTGTTGCACAGCCAGGTCTTCAGCCTGCGCAACACCTTGACAGCTCATTTCGTAGGGCCGAGAGCGCTCCGATGCTGCGACAGAGAGTAGGAGCGACAGTCATAGCTTTATGAGCCTTTCCATCTCCAACAGCATGCTTTGTGTTTGTGGCTGTAGGTCCTGGAAGATGGACACCACGCCCTGAATGGTGGTGACTTCTCGCCCCTTAAACATATCCCCCAGCATGGTCAACCCCAGGCTTAGCCACTTTGGCACAAAGAGTGTAAGTTTCCAAGAGCCCTTTACATCCATCTCTTTCCCCTGAGCCGCCTCAATAATGGCCTGCTCTCGTCGTGCAGCGACTTGGATTCCCTCATGGTCAAAACGCTGCTCCACCTACACCGCTATCCATCATCTCATTATAATCTTAATAGTCTACACTTAACAGTTCATGCACTATTACTTACTACTTGTATTATTACATTGTATTATTATACCATACATACTTATCATCAACCGGTAAATCCACTTTGTACTTTACACTTATTTTAATTTTATACTTATACTCACTTGGTACTTAATTTATCTTACCTGTATTATAGTGTATTATATTTTTTGCTTAGTACTTTTATTCCTGTGTGCACTGACGTGATAGTGAGCTGCTGTAACAAAAGAGTTTCCCCTCGGGGATCAATAAAGTATTTCTGATTCTGATTCTGAGCGGACCAAGTCCAGGGCCTCAAACACCTCCATTTTCCACAAAATTGGATACCCTGTAATATGAAGCCAGTCACAAAATCTTTATTATTTGTAAAGTAAAGTAAATACTTCTTTTGGAGAGGTAGGCTACTCTTTTATATAAGTAGGGTAGTATTACATGTATTGAAGGAGGAGTAGGCTAAAACATTTCAGTTGTTGTAGTTTTGGTGTTGTCACTTCCTGGTTTATTTTGTAGTATTCTCTTTCCCTTGTATGTCTTGTGTTTTTACTTCCTGTCTGTGATTTTCCCTCCAGTTTTGATTGTTGGTCCTCCCTTGATTGTTGGCACCTGTGTCTTGTTATATCACCTCCCCTAGGGTATTTAGTCTTGGTCTTTTCTTTGTTCAGTGTTGGATCATTGTTGTACACATGGTGTTGTTCCTTGCCAAGCCCGTGACTGTGATTGTGTTATCTTGGATTTTTTGTTCTCCTGTCGACCTTTTTTGGATTTTGGATTTTGCCTGTTCCCTTGTGTACTGTTTTTCTTCCTTGGACTCATGCCACTGCTTTCACCCATGCTATCCGGTACTCATCTGCATTTTATCTGCTCATTACTTGTCTGCTCAACTCTGCCTGTTGCCTGCATTCCACCCCACAATAAACACCGTAGTCATCCAGCTACTTCCGCTTCCTCGTCATCTGCTTTTGGGTCCACATACTTCTCTACCTGCATATAGCACCTCGCCACACGACAGAATGATCCGACCAAACATGGACCCAGCAGGTAAAGACCCGGAGGTAGCACTCTACCACTTAGCACTGGCTAACAGAGAGGTTCTGCTAGGCCAGCACAAACACTTACTCCAGTTTCTGACAGACAGCCATCAGGCCATGGTTTCCCAAATCATTCAGCGAACCCAGCAGGTCTCCCGACTCACCACCCAGCTCTCGACAGCCGGCACTGCCTCACCTCCAGATTCCGGTCACTCTCCACCACTCCCTGTCTCTGCTGGATGGCAGGAGCCATTCCTCCCTGTCTCTGCTGGATGGCTCCAGCCATTCCTCCCTGTCTCTGCTGGATGGCAGCAGCCATCACACCCTGTCCTCGCCTCCGCCGCTGGATCGCAGCCGCACCCTGTCCTCACCTCCGCCGCTGGATCGCAGCCGCACCCTGTCCTCGCCTCTGCCGCTGGATCGCAGCAGCCTTCGCTCCCTGTCGGCGCTGGATCGCAGCCGCACCATGTCGTCGCTGCCGCTGGATATCAGCCGCACCCTGGACTCTCCGCCGGACCTCAACAGTTCCCAGAACTCTCTGCTGGATCGCAGCCGACTCGTTTCCCAGCTGGATCGCAGCAGTTCCCTGAACTCTCTGCTGGATCGCAGCCGACTCGTTTCCCGGCTGGATCGCAGCTCCGTACTCCCAGCCCTGAGGTTCCGAAGACTGCGCCATGTCCGGAGGTCCAGTCGCCAGTGCCATGTCCTGCTGCCACGCCGGCTCCAGTCCCTGCTGGGTCGCAGCAGCCCCTTGCTCCAGTCCCTGCTGGGTCGCAGCAGCCCCTTGCTCCAGTCCCTGCTGGGTCGCAGCAGCCCCTTGCTCCAGTCCCTGCTGGATCGCAGCAGCTTCTTGCTCCAGAGCCGGCTCCATGTCCAGCCGTCTTGCTACCAGCTCCAGGCCCAACCGCCTCGCCGCCCTGTCTTGATGTCCTGCCGTCGCCGGCTCCACGCCCTGGTATCCAGTCGCCGGCTCCCCGTCCTGACGTCTCGTTGCCGGTTCCCGGCCCCGCTGTACCGCCATTGGTCCCTGAGTGGATGGGCAGGCCTCCAGAAGGGGTCAGTCCTCGCCATTGGCCTCCAGAGACTCTCGGGCTTCGCCGCCGGCCTCCAGAAGGGCTCCGTCTTCGTCGCCGGCCTCCAGTGACTCTCCGGGTTCGTCGCCGGCCTCCAGTGACTCTCCGGGTTCGTCGCCGGCCTCCAGTGACTCTCCGGGTTCGCCGCCGGCCTCCAGTGACTCTCCGGGTTCGCCGCCGGCCTCCAGAAGGGCTCCGTGTTCGCCGCCGGCCTCCAGAAGGGTTCCGTCTTCGTCGCCGGCCTCCGGAGATCAGCTCTGAGGTCCCCAGCTCTGCACCTGTCCAGCCCCCGGGCCGTCCGCCCGAGGCCCCCTGCTCCGCACCTGTCCAGCCCCCGGGCCGTCCGCCCGAGGCCCCCAGCTCCGCACCTGTCCAGCCCCCGGGCCGTCCGCCCCAGTCTCCCACCTGGCCCTTGTGTTTTTACTTCCTGTCTGTGATTTTCCCTCTAGTTTTGATTGTTGGTCCTCCCTTGATTGTTGGCACCTGTGTCTTGTTATATCACCTCCCCTAGGGTATTTAGTCTTGGTCTTTTCTTTGTTCAGTGTTGGATCATTGTTGTACACATGGTGTTGTTCCTTGCCAAGCCCGTGACTGTGATTGTGTTATCTTGGATTTTTTGTTCTCCTGTCGACCTTGTTTGGATTTTGGATTCTGGATTTTGGATTTTGCCTGTTCCCTTGTGTACTGTTTTTCTTCCTTTGTACTCACGCCACTGCTTTCACCCATGCTATCCGGTAATCATCTGCATTTTATCTGCTCATTACTTGTCTGCTCAACTCTGCCTGTTGCCTGCATTCCACCCCACAATAAACACGGTAGTCATCCAGCTACTTACGCTTCCTCGTCATCTGCTTTTGGGTCCACATACTTCTCTACCTGCATATAGCACCTCGCCACACGACATCAGTAGGTTACTATGACCAGAGCCTCTAGTTATTCTAAAGCCCAGAGCACATTAGTCCAGTTTTTGGCGTCCTGCAATGATGCCTTAATGCACAGGCTTACCGGGGCTTAAGTCCTGGGCCTCTGACCAACCAGGGGCATCACAAGACATGAGCTTGCTATTAAAGAGGTTATGTCCCTTGAGAGCTGCAAGCCGCAAACAGCTGTTTCAACGCGCTTCCCCTGCTGATGTCGAAAGAGTTTTGTGAGTGCTCCAATAAATGTATTCTTTAAACAGTAGCTTTATGTTGTTGTTATTTAGCTTTTCTGAGGCTATTGCATATTCATCCTGACGCCGGGCCTGTATTTGTCAGGACTCTGCGCCTTGGCGCTCTCCATGGTGACACAGTCTTGAGAGTAGTATTGCTGAGAGAATGCAGTGAGGATAAATGGATAAAGCCCTTCTCTGTATTATGTGGATTTACATTCTTTTGCACTTTCATAGAGTGATGGAAATGTACTGGAATGGTATGTAATGACATGTATGACGTTATGGCATTCTCTCCTTGTTCTTACTACTTTCTTAACTTTATTTTTATTCTATTTTATTATTATTATTATTATGCATTCTATTTTCACTTATTTTTATCATTTTATGTCACATTAATTATGGCATTTTATCCCTGTTTTTATGTTCATTTTATGTCATTTTTTTATTGCAAAGCACTTTGAGCTGCATTTCTTGAATGAAAGGTGCTATATAAATAAAGTTTTTTTTATTATTTTTATTAATTACCTTCGACGTTGCTCATCTCCTGGTCTTCCCCCACCTCTATATGGCAAAAGCATGCCATGGTCTTGGTGATTCACGGTGGATGTGGCGTCTTTAAGTTGTAGAGATCAGCATATTTCTTCAACTTGGCCACAAGGTTGTTGATGGTAGCATCATGTCGCAGTGTGCTCAGTCCTTGGCAAAGGAGTCTGGCTGTGACTTTGGTGCCTTGCAGTAACGCAGGTAAGCAAACCAGACTGTGCGCAATAGCTTTAGTGAGTAGTCCCGCTACCTTGGCACACATCCCTCCCCCTTAACAGTCTTGTCACTCTCGAAGGTCCTGAAGGTCTGTAACATTTCCCCATAGCAGGCGAGCATACATGACAGTGCCACAACTCTGATGCACCATTGAGTTTGGCATAGGGTGAGCAGGTAAACCACATCTCCACATCCAAATAGGTACTGGTACAAGGCCTTTCTCTTTGCCGAATAGTTGATAATAACTGCAACCTCTCACACAAAGTTCAGCATATCAGCAACCAGGTGCACCTCTCTTTTCGCTTCTTGCAACACTAAATCCAATGAGTAACTTGCGCAGTGGACAAACAGAGTTGGGACACGTATCCTTTAGTCTTGCCTGTACCCCCTTGAACCTCTCAGACATATTGCTGGCTCCATCAAAACAGTAGCCTTTCAGTCTCTTCATGGATAGACTGAGGTGCACAAGGACATCTTTCATGTCTGTTAGCTGTTGTGTCTGGGGTGTAAAAGCCCAGAAAGAAGTTCTAATCTTCCAGGATATCATTGGCAAACTGTACATTGCATGAGAACTGTTCTTTGTCAGTGATATCTGTAGTCCCATCAGCAGTTAAGCCAAAAAAGGAATTTGGGATGCCTTGGCTCCGATTTGTCTCTGAATATCATGGGCAAACAGTGCCAGTATTTCATTTCTTAAACATAACAGTATGATCTGACCATAATGGACCCAGCAGACACAATGTCTGACAAACTGTTCGAGCTAATTAGGGACCTGGAGTGCCTTGGGGATATGTGGAGGAAGGCAGTCGGGGACTATAGACAAGCAGTCTGCACCCTGGCCTATGGGAAATTGTCCTCTCGGCCTTGGCTGAGGGACTCTTTTCCAAAGTTCCTCATGGACTTTCTCTGTGCCCTCAAGCCTCAGACCCAGGCCCTCAGTCCTCCACCAACCAGCCATCAGCCTGCAGTCTGGCCTGATAGCCAGCCAGCTAGCATCAAGCCTGCACCTCAGCCCATTCCTGTCCTGGAGGCACCTTCTGGAAAAGCCTCCAGAAGGACACATGGCTCCTGCTGACATCACACCTCTCTTTTGCCGAGCTGTTCGTCCTAACTGCTGCCCTGCACTGTGGAGGTCCCGCTGCCCAGTGCTCCAGAGTCTCAGCTGTCCAGTACCACAGAGACTCAGCTGCCCAGTGCCTCAGAGACTCAGCTGACCAGTGCCTCAGAGCTGTCAGCAGTCCTGCCAGGTCCCCAGTCTGTGGACCGGCCGACTCCTGCTCCGGGTCTCCAGTGGGCAGCCTGGTGGATACCAGTTCCTGAGCCACAGCGGTTTCCAGTTCTTATGCCGCAACCAAGTCCTGGGCCACCACAGCCATCTCCTGTTCTGGTGGTGCTGCATCCTCCTGCTCCTGCTACGGTTGGGCCGCAACCTCTTGTTCCTGAACTGCTATCACTGCCAGTCTCTGAGCTGCAGTGGCCTCCTGAACTCTTTGTGCTGTAGCGGCCTCCTGAACTCACTGTGCTGCAGCGGCCTCCTGGACCTTTTGTGCTGCAGCAATTTCCTGTTTGGCTGGACCAACCACCTGTTGCCAAGCTGCAGTTGTCATCTGTTTCTGAGACGCAGCGGCCTCCTGATCTCCCTGAGCCACAGCGGCCTCCTGAACGTCCTGCTCTACTGCATTCACCAGTCACTGTGCTGTTCCTGAGCTGCTACAGAGTCCTGTTCCTGTGGAAATGCAGCTGTTGCCAGTTTATGAACTGCTGCAATCTGCCAAGCTGCAGCAGTTTCCAGTCCCTGTTGAGCCACAACAGTCCCGTTTCCCTGGATCCACCGGCTTCCAGTTCTGCACTCCACTCGCCAGCCTCCAGAGGGTTTCCATCTTTGCTGCCGGCACTCCAGTGCCTATTGTATTTAAAGAGGAGGAAAGGGCAAAAAAGGTATCACTTGGTTACATGGTGTACTCAGTCAGACCATATGAAAGGGCCTCCTTGTGATGCTATATGTGCAACAAATACGGCTATTTGGCTGCTGTATGTAGAGGCCAGCATCGCTGTAGACCTTGTGGAGAAAACCATGATGGAAGAGGATGTACTAAGCCTGTGAAGTGGAGGGTGCCCTCTATAAGAAGCTGAGAGTGAAGGAATTTTCCTTAGAGGCCTCATGTGTAGATATGTGGTGTTGTTATTTACAAAGTTTAAAGGGGGGGGGCACTTGTGTAGGTGAGATCAATTAATTATGGAATTATCAAAGATAATTATTAATAACTTTAAGTCCTCGGGGGCACCACTCTTCTTAAAGAAGAGAAATGATAGCCAATTAATTGATTGAGTCTCATAAAATACACTAAACTATCAATTTCAGAATCAGAGTCAGAAATACTTTATTGATCCCCGAAGGGAAACTCTTTGTTACAGCAGCTCGTCTTTACGTCAGTGCACACAGGAGAAAGTACTAGCAAAGAAAATATATAATACAATACACTATAAAAACTATAAAAAAAACAGGTCAGAAAATAAATTAAGTACCAAGTGGGTATAAGTATAAAATAAAATAAGTGTGAAGTACCAAGTGGGTTTACCGGTTGATGATGATAATACAGTATAAATGCAATGTAATAATATAAGTAATAAGTAGTATTGCAGCAGTAGTAATGGAGGTATGAATAATAAATAGGAAAAAAATAAAATAAATAAATAAATAAATAAATATTGCACATGAGTGTCACACGGATATTGCACAGTTATTCAAGTATTGCAGAGATGTAATGATCAATGTCCAGTTTAGTGAACTAAGGTCATACAGACTAACACACTTAGAGGGAGGAGTTATAGAGTTTTTGGAACTCAGATTAATAATTAAATTAATAACAATAACCAAATTACCATTGCTAGCTAGTAGGTTGAAAGATTTGGAGTTCAACATAGCAGAGGTTGGCAAATTACTCAGTCTTGTGCAATATTAAAGAAGACAGCATAAGCATAAACATGGCAAAAACACACAATATGACTAAACACTAAGTGTGTGTGTGTGTGTGTGTGTGTGTGTGTGTGTGTGTGTGTGTGTGCGTGCGCAGTTCTGGGTGCGCGGCAAAAGGAATGTGTGTGTGCTTCTTTCTGCCTCCGTATGTCTCGCGTGCACAAGCATGAACCCACATCGTCAGAAACAAAGGAACATCTGAAGTTGGAGCTTTAAAGTTTCTCTCTGCTGTATGTGTGTGGTTGTTTTTGATTCAAATTAGGAGGTGTATGTGTATGATCTGTTTAAGACATACACTTGTAGAGATCGGCGGAAGCAGTTATTCAGGACTATTTGAAGTTACCACATTTATGCGCTGTCAGTCATTTCTTTGAACGTCAGCTTTTGCTCTCACATTTAAATATTGCAGAGCATCAAGTCAGCTCAGAATAAAACCTTTACATGTCCCAGGGGTGGCTGGTGGAAAATTTTCTAGGTAGGGCTATGCTACATCCATTCAATTTCAGCAAACATCCCAGTATGATTTAATGCAAACAAAAGTGAAGGTATCAAAAAGGAATTACTACTTTGCAGTTAAATATTAAACAATTATTTTATTCCAACATAAAATAAAGCAGTAAATAACACCTTGACAAACACATCAGTGCATCTTATTTTAGAGGAAGGCACAATGCAAACCACCTAGAATTTTTTAAATCATAATAATGTAATGGTAGTGGTAACATTAATATTAATAAATTAATAATAATAGGAATGACAGCTATAGGAATAATAATGACAGTATTAGTAACAGAGCCAATAACAACACCTGTAGTAGTAGTTGTCGAGCAGGAACACGGGGGAAGCAAGTGGCCCATAACCACAGATCCAGTCTCTGCAGCTCTGGAGGCAGATATACCTGCTGAAAGCAACAGAAGGAGAGAGGAGAGAAACGAGAAAGCACAGAACTACGGGAGAGGGAAGATGTCAAGTTAGTAACATGCAGTAATGGGATAAAAATGCATGCAAATGGTTCAGGGCTCACCCAAACCAGCCCTAACTATAAGCTTTATCAAAGAGGAAAGTCTTAAGCCTACTCTTAAATGTGGAGATGGTGTCTGCCTCCCAAACCCAAATTAGGATCTGATTCCACAGGAGAGGAGCTTGATAAATTAAATGCCAATTTTTTGAGCCAAACTTTGTCCCCCGAGAAGTTTGGGATCTACACAACTTGTGAAGTGTGAATATAGAGGTTGTGAGGGTAAATCTCAGGGTCAGATGTGATAGGATAAGGAATAAGGAATATGGGATATGGGATTTGGGATTTGTCCAAATTTTTTTTAGGTGGACCACATTACCTTCTTGGAAAAGAACCACGTCCTGTCCTTCAAGTTTGGTCTTCAAATTTCCTGCTTCAGGACTAATTTTTCTCCTTGGTCACCCACACTCGATCTCCTGAGGAGAAAGAGGGGACAGGATGGATAGGATTTAGAAGGGTTGAGTCTCTCAGTTGCGATTCTTTCAGGAACAAATTTAGCTGGGTCAATTTTAGAGGTTCATCCCAATCAGTGGGAGCATTCTTAATGATCCATTCCATTGCTGCTCTATCTGCTCTCTCAGCTACACTGTTTGTGTGGTGGGAATAGGGTATGGACCAAACTTGTTGCACTGAATGGTCTGTCAGTACTTCATCTACCCATCTGTTCTTAAAATATGTATCATTATCCATGCACATTGATTTAGTTTTTTGTTTTGGGCCATCTACAAAGATGTTCCCCCATGTGTACAGCCACTGTCCTTCCAGTGGCTGCTTTTAATGAATACACATGCTTGTAGCTAGAGCCATTGTCAGCTATAATTATAAAATATCTGTTTCTATTTTTAAAATATCTTGTTCTCTGTGGAAAAGGGTGCACAATATCCTCACTAAAGTGAACGTCGGGGTCCTTACACAGTATTTTAAGCTGTTCTGGGTTAACTTTCCTAAACCCATCAACCATCGCACAATGTTGACACCTCGACCTCACTTGTGTTGTAAGTGTTTTAAGGTTAGGTATGTGAACTTGGTTCTGCTTTAGAAACCTAGATCTTCTCATGTCCAATATGGCCTAAACCTTTGTGCACCTTGGTGACAACTTGAGAGGCTTGATCAAGTGGCACCTCGGTGAGTGCATTTGTTCCCATCCATTCTGGTGGGAATATCAGGGACAGTTTAGCCATTTTGGGCCTGGCTTGGGCCATACTATCTCCATCTCTTTTTCCATCATGATCAAAATCTCTAATGTCAATGTGACTATTTACTTGAACACATTATATGTACATAGATCTAGTCTGAAATGAATCCCCACATTAGTAAAATCTCTGTCTCCAGTACTCTAATTCTTGTATGCCTGCTTTGAAACAATAATCACTATCAGTCATGATACAAAGTTTTGAAATATTTTTCTTTTTCGCAATTAGGAGACCTTCTAGAATAGCAGTGACTTCTGTGGTCTGTGCTGCACAAGTCCCTGATCTTTTAGCAGTTACGCTGTTTCATCTTTTAAGATGAACGCCCAAACCACAAGCTTCCATCTGTGAATAAAGTTATATTCGGTTTTCCTTGCTGTTTCTCTTCTGTGACTGAACGTTTTACAATTTGTCCTTCAGTTTGAAACTCTACTTGTGGGTCACTTATCATCATTTGCCACTTTCCCCACCTGCTCATCATGGCCTTTGCGCCAGCTGTGGTTTGCTTTGTAGCTTCTTTAACTGAGGGTAGAGGAGTGTAAATAATCAGTTTCTGAGATCCTGCTACCTCTTTAAGAGCAGGCCAAAATCGATATGCAAGGCAAAGATATTTCTCTTCAACTGAGTATTTTACTTCAGTAACTGACCATGTATTTGACAGGAATAATGTAGGTTGTTTTGAAGTTCCTGGCTTCTCTTTTGTCATCTATCTATGTGAGCTTCCAAAAGAGTTTCCATATCTCTTCTCAGTAAATATTGAGCATTTTCTACTACATGAGTTTTCAAGGTTCTATAATGGTCTAAATCTTATGGAATATTTTTGGGAGCATCTTTCTTCCTGAGTTTTCCTTATAATTTGTGCAGAGGAGTGGCATTTTTGCTCATCCTAGGGTTATGATTGCTTACGTACTCACAAGTACTTAAGAAACGTTCCAAATGGGTATTCGCAAATTTTCTGCTTATAGGAGTCTGTGATCTCTTTGCCATGGGGAGAAATGTAAGAGAGTATGTAAGTTCTGTTCTACCAATCTCACATTTTTTATGCCAATTTTGTATCCTGCATTAGTTTCATCAAGACCTCCTCTAAACACTTCAAATGTTCATTTGGGTCAGGAAGTCCTTCCAATATTTTCATAACGACAGTCTGGAAAACATTTTGGGCCTTCTTATAACCCTATGTCTGCTCATTCACTTGATCTTCTCGGGGGGTCTGAAACACCTGCTCGTCTATCTGAGCCTGTTCTTCAGGGGTTACAGGGTTGCTGAAACGTATACCCCCAAAAATTGTCTTGGATTGTTGAGTGCATTCAACCATTGGTGGTAAACTGGCTGCCCTAAAATGCATAGTAAAATGTTTAAGGGCCCATGTGTTAGCCAAGCCTGAATAAAGGCCCTGAGCAAATCTGTGGATGTGTACTTAAATTCCCCACAGCCAAAGGGTGTCATTATTACATAATTAGGTTGCTGTCTCAAAATTTGAGATCTAACCTTGAGCATTACTGCCTCATAGGCTGGCTGTAGCACCTTGACCAGATTCTCCCCCTCAGTCCTGCCTTGTTGGAGCAATACAACATGTAGGATCCTCTTTATATTAGGATTTTTATTTGGTGACTACAATCTAATTTGTCCTGAAAGGTCCCTGATTCTGTACCCTCAACTAGGTGGATTCTCTCTGCATTCTTTTTCCGGCTAGGGTTTTAAGTTCTGCAGCTACTCCTACACCATGGGCTAGATTTTTGTTGACTGGGTTTATCATTAGACATAGGTATGGCAAAGACAGATTTTTATCCCTAGCTTGAATTAAGGTTAGTCTACCTTCACCTGCTGCATCAGCTGCTTGAATTTGATGTTGCAATAAAATTGCACAACCTGGAGTTTCAACAGTCCCAGAAGAGAGAGAATCTCCATCCATCCATCCATTTTCTTCCGCTTATCCGGGGCCGGGTCGCGGGGGCAGCAGTCTAAGCAGGGACTCCCAGACTTCCTTCGCCCCAGACACTTCCTCCAGCTCCTCCGGGGGGATCCCGAGGCGTTCCCAGGCCAGCCGAGAGACATAGTCCCTCCAGCGTGTCCTGGGTCTTCCCGGGGCCGCCTCCCGGTGGGACATGCCCAGAACACCTCCCGAGGGAGGCGTCCAGGAGGCATCCGGATCAGATGCCCTAGCCACCTCAGCTGGCTCCTCTCGGCGTGGAGGAGCAGCGGCTCTACTCCGAGCTCCCCGTGTGACTGAGCTCCTCACCCTATCTCTAAGGGAGCGCCCAGCCACTCGGCGGAGAAGCCCATTTCGGCCGCTTGTATCCGCGATCTTGTCCTTTCGGTCACTACCCAGAGCTCACGACCATAGGTGAGGCAGGAGCGTGATTGACCGATAAATCGAGAGCCTTGTCTTTCGACTCAGCTCCTTCTTCACCACAACGGTCCGATACAGCGCCCGCATCACTGCAGACGCTGTGCCGATCCGCCTGTCAATCTCACGCTCCATCCGTCCCTCACTCGTGAACAAGACCCCGAGATACTTGAACTCCTCCACTTGAGGCAAGGACTCCCCACCTACCCGAAGAGAGCAAACCACCTTTTTCCGGTCAAGAACCATGGCCTCAGATTTGGAAGAGCTGATTCTCATCCCAGCTGCTTCACACTCGGCTGCAAACCGTCCCAGTGCATGTTGCAGGTCCTGGTTTGAAGAAGCCATCAGAACGACATCATCTGCAAACAGCAGAGATGAGATCCTGTGGTTCCCAAACCGGACACCCTCCGACCTGACTGCGCCTAGAAATTCTGTCCATATAAATTATGAACAGAACCGGTGACAAAGGGCAGCCCTGGCGAGTCCAACATGCACCGGGAACAGGTCTGACTTACTGCCGGCAATGCGAACACAGCTCCTGCTCCGTTATACAGGGACCGGACAGCCCTTAGCAAAGGGCCCCGGACCCCATACTCCCAGAGCACTCCACAAAGCGCCCGGGGCACACGGTCGAATGTCTTCTCCAGATCCACAAAGCACATGTGGACTGGTTGGGCAAACTCCCATGAACCCTCGAGCACCCGATGGAGAGTATAGAGCTGGTCCAGTGTTCCACGACCGGGACGAAAACCACTCTGCTCCTCCTGAATCCGAGGTTCGACTATCGGACGAATTCTCCTCTCCAGTACCCTGGAGTAGACCTTACCGGGGAGGCTGAGAAGTGTGATCCCTCTGTGATTGGAACACACCCTCCGGTCCCCCTTCTTATACAGAGGGACCACCACCCGGTCTGCCAGTCCAGAGGCACTGTCCCAGACCGCCACGCGATGTTGCAGAGGCGTGTCAGCCAAGACAGTCCCACAACATCCAGAGACTTAAGATACTCAGGACGGATCTCATCCACCCCTGAAGCCTTGCCACCAAGGAGCTTGCCAACAACCTCAGTGACTTCGGCCAGGGTGATGGATGAGTCCGCCTCCGGGTCCCCAGCCTCCGCTTCCTCTTCGGAAGACGTGACAGCGGGATTGAGGAGATCCTCAAAGTATTCCTTCCACCGTCCGGCGACATCCCCAGTCGAGGTCAACAGCTCTCCACCCGCACCGTGCACGGTGTTGGTGAAGCACTGCTTCCCCCTCCTGAGCCGTCGGACGGTTTGCCAGAATTTCTTTGAGGCCGACCGATAGTCCTCCTCCATGGCCTCTCGAACCTCTCCCAATCCTGAGTTTTGCCTCTGTGACCGCACGGGCTGCAGCACGCTTAGCCTGCCGGTACCTGTCAGCTGCCTCGGGAGTCCCACGAGCCAACAAGGCCCGATAGGACTCCTTCTTCAGCCTGACGGCATCCCTTACTTCCGGCGTCCACCACCGGGTTCGGGGATTGCCGCGCGACAGGCACCAGAAACCTTGCGACCACAGCTACGAGCTGCCGCATCGACAATGGAGGTGGAAAACATGGTCCACTCGGACTCAATGTCCCCAGCCTCCCGGGATCTGGGAGAAGCTCTCCCGGAGGTGTGAGTTGTAGACCCTGCTGACAGAGGGCTCCGCCAGACGCTTCCCAGCAGACCCTCACGATACGCTTGGGCCTGCCAAGTCTGTCCGGCTTCCTCCCCTGCCAGCGGATCCAACTCACCACCAGGTGGTGATCGGTTGACAGCTCCGCCCCTCTCTTCACCCGAGTGTCCAAGACACGCGGCGGAGGTCAGATGATACGACAACAAAGTCGATCATCGACCTTCGGGCCTAGGGTGTCCTGGTGCCACGTGCACTGATGGACACCCTTGTGCTTGAACATGGTGTTAGTTATGGACAAACTGCAACTAGCACAGAAGTCCAACAACTGAACACCGCTTGGGTTCAGATCAGGGGGCCGTTCCTTCCGATTACCCCTCCAGGTGTCACTGTCGTTGCCCACGTGGGCGTTGAAGTCCCCAGTAGAACAACGGAGTCCCGGGCGGTGCACTGTCTAGTACCCCTCCCAGGGACCCCAAGAAGGCCTGGTACTCTGCACTGCCGTTCGGCCCATAGGCCGCCACAACAGTGAGAGACCTGACCCCCACCCGGAGGCGGAGGGACGCGACCCTCTCGTTCACCGGGTAAACTCCAACACGTGACGGCTGAGCTGTGGGGCTGCGAGCAGGCCCACACCAGCCCGCCGCCTCTCCCGCGCAGGCAACGCCAGAGAAATGGAGCGTCCAGCCCCTCTCGAGGAGACGGGTTCCAGAGCCCAGGCTGTGCGTGGAGGCGAGGCCGACTATATCTGGCCGGTAACGCTCAACCTCCGCACAAGCTCAGGCTCCTTCCCCCAGCGGTGTGACATTCCATGTCCCTAGAGCCAGTTTCTGTGTCCGGAGATCTGGTGCGCCGAAGCCCCTGCCTTCGACTGCCGCCCAGATCTCTCTGCAACAGCCCCTTACGGATCCTCCTGCGGGTGGTGGGTCCACGGGAGGACGGCCCCACGTCGCTCCTTCGGGCTGTGCCCGGCCGGGCCCCGGGAAAGGCCCGGCCACCAGGCGCTCGAGAGAATCTCTATCACTAATATTCTCATTCCCATTTTAGGGAGGTGGGCATGGTATGAAACCTGATGGGTCCCCACTCCTCTTATGATCTTCCAGTTAGCTACCTAGGTGTGCATAGCTGCCACCCTCGCTCACTGGCCTCGTCCCTGACTTGAGGCAACATATGATCCTTGAGGTTTGTGCGCACGGGAAGGTAGAATCTCTTATGTGATTCTACCCACTGGCCTGACGCGGACCTCGCAGAGAGAGACTCCCAAAGGCACGCCCTTGGCAATAACCTTTTTACTCACCTGTTACGGGGCTTCCGCCAGTGGGGGAGCACTCCTGCGAGCCCACAAACCTGCCCCAGTCACTCCGTCTCTAGAACCCTATCAGAATTTAAACCCCTAACCGTTGACTCCTATCAGTTATGAGGCTTCACCTTATCCGAACACCTGGTCGGTCCAGGGAGGGGTCCCAACACAGACTCTCTACCCCTATGGTGTGTGTGTGTATGTGCCTAAGGCAAATCAGTTATGTTGCCATAGTGTGGATTGCACTGAAACTTACCTCCAGGAGCGCCGCTCTGTCCTCTTGGAGAACCCTATCTCTATATGCTTTTGTGAGCTCTCTACCAGAATAAAGTATTCACACAAAGGCTTATTACGTTTTATGGGATTTTATCCACTCAGTATCACAGGGTTATAATGTCAATATAAATGAAAAAATAATAATAAATAAAAGGTGGGGAACTGGCCTGGCTCTGTTTTCACAAGCCTTTAATTTAAGGTCTTTCTAATGCTGAGTGGCCAGTTCAACTTGACCGTCACTGTGTTCCAGGTTACAATGCGACCCCTGTCTGTGACAGGGCCTAAATGACAAATGAGTACAACAATAATTGCATAATATTTCCCTCCTTTCAACAGGGGGCTGCTGTGCAGGTGCCTATAGCCATTCCACCTTCACCTTCACCTTCAGCAGTTCATAGAGTGGTTGCCCTGCTGTAGAGAGCTCTGGGATGAATTTGGCCATGTAGTTGACCATTCCAAGAAACCACTTGAGCTCCGATACATTTTGAGGTTGTGGGAAATTTTCTATCCCTGCCCTTTTCTCTGGATCAGGTCTCACACCACTCTCATCAAAGATGTGCCCCAGGAAACAAATCTGCCGCTGTCTAAACTTACATTTAGCATGTTCAATTTTAGGTCAGCTCCAGACATCCATCATGGACCTCCTCCTCAGTTTCTCCATGAACTAGGATGTCATTCATATAGACTTCAGTTCCTTCCAGCCCCTTTAAGGTTTCTGCCATTTTCCACTGGAAGGTTTCTGGCGCACTTGTTATCCCAAAGGGGAATTGGCAGAAGGCCTTCCAAAGGGAGTGATGAAGGTGGTTAACTTGCGGCTGTCCTCATGCAGAGTGTTGGGACTCCACAGATGAATTCATTCATTTGGGTGATTGTTAACTGAACTTTTGTCAGGAGTGGAGGACCTGGGACACGGATGTCACCAGGTCAATAAAAAGGTCAGCTATCATTTGTTCTGTCTCTTTCTCCTCCTGGAATCCTTCATTGCTGTGGCTGTCTCTCTCGCAGTGTGGCTTGCTCACCAGCAGAAACCCACCTGAATTCTCACAAGCACACACAAAGCCTGCCAGCTAACTTCACATGCTAATAGGAGCACAAAGCAAGTTAACAGCAAGCGGTTAACTCTGTAAGGACAACCACAGGCAGAGTGACCAGCATCCTCCGATCTCTACAAGCGAACACTGCAGAGCAAAAAAACAATAATTCTTCACAGCTTGGCTCATCTACAACAGACTGACTGCCAATGATGAACCTGATGCTGAATCATGACCTTTGGGTTAAATAAAGATGCTCCACCTTGTCTTTCAACTCCTGGTAGAAACCAGCTTGCTTTCTCCTGTTTTATGATGACTCTTTCCAGTAGCTTACAGACTGTAGTTCCAACAGCTCATGTGAGGGAAATTGCTCCGTATTTTTGTGGGTATGACTTTACACAAAACAAATAAAAAAAATACATGTTTGTGGATAGTGAAATATTTGCGTGTTATGGTACACATTTGTGGATTGTCTTCTGTGGGTTACAAATAATAAAGTCTAATAAAAACTTCCATAGCAGACCAGCTCCCCCAACTGCTCCAGAGGAGGTGGAAAGCTATGACGATGGAAGGAGAGGTGTCCTGCAGCCAGTCGGCATTCCAGTCTGCTAGCTTCATCCCTGCCTGATAATCCCTGCCTGATAATCAGCCTGCACTCCAGTCTGTTAGGATCAGGTTTGTTAGTCTGTAACCTGCCTGTCCTGAGCTGGCCCCTGCCTTGAACCCATTTGAGGGAACTCACCTGGCTTTTGGAGGCCAGTCATCAGCTGGGTTTCCAGCCTGCTAGCTACCAGACTTCACTCTGGCCTGCTCGCTGTCAGTCTGTACCTCAGCCTGTTCCTGTCCTAGAGCCACTTTCTGGAAAACACCCCAGAAGGAAGCATGGCTCCCGTCGACATCAGTTCTCATCGCTGCCCAGTGCCTCAGAAACTCTGCTGTCCGGTGCCTCTGAGCCCTCATCAGACCTGGTCCGGCCAACTCCTGCTCCTGATCTCCAGTTGACAGTTCCTGCACCACAACAAAGTCTTGTCCGGGTGGGCTGCCACTGCCATCTCCTGTCCCTGTTGGATTCTAGCTGCCACGTCCTGCTGCTGCTGGATTTCTGCAGCCTCCCAAACCTCCTGAGCTGCAGCTGTCACCTGAACCTGCTGAGCCGCGACAGTCCCGTTTCCCTCTCAGATCTGCACTCCAGTCGCCAACCTCCAGTCCTACACTACAGGCCTCCAGTTGCCGGCTGGCAGTCCTGCTGCCCTGTCACTGGTCACCTGCTCATATCTCCAATCGTTAGACCCCAGTCTTGATCTCCAGCCACACCGCTGGCCTTCCGAGGGTTGCCGCCAGCCTCCAGACAGGATTAGCGAGAAAGTCGTTAAAAGAAGGAGAGAGCTATGAGTGCTTGAGCAGAACTAGTGTAAGTTTATAACAGATAGTTAATCACTACAATGAACAATTATTATTGAACGAAATTAACTGTGATGAGCTCGAGCAGCAGAATTACCCTAGTAGTAAAACACAAACACTGGTGACCAGAAATGACACAATATGCTTACCGCAGCACGTCAGTTATGGTCATGAATACATGATTTGCAGAGAAGCAAATGTTATATGAACAAGGGGTTAAATAGAGTTGCATCCCCTCTGTAGTATAAGGATTTAAAATGTATTTATACATTTACTTAAAGGTCCAGTGTGTAACATTTAGGAGGAGCTATTGGCAGAAATTGAATATTATATATATATATAAATAAATATATATATACACATAATTATATTGAATATAATATTTAAGTATGTTTTCATCAGTGTATAATCACCTGAAAATAAGAATCATTGTGTTTTCGTTACCTTAGAATGAGCTGTTTTTATTGACAGAGGGAGCGGGTCCCCTTCCTCGCCATGTTGCACTGCCATTTTTTCTACAGTAGCCCAGAATGGACAAACCAAACACTGGCTCTGGATAGGGCCATTTGCGTTTTTTCGTGGCCACTGTAGTTTCTCCTACACGCTTGGAAGGGGAGGGTGATGCAAGCAGTATTCAAATGACTGCCACTAAATCCTACACACTGGACCATTAAGGTGACACCTGCAGCTTTATTATTTTGGTGCATGGTGTGCTCACATGGTGCATATTCCTAAATAAATGTGTGCCTAATCAAGTTACCACAAATGAATGGTGATTACTAACTAAAACATATACAATTAAAGGAGAAATAGTAGGCCAATAGGGGACCACAGCTCATTTTTACCCCAGACTACAGTTATTATGTGCACTTAATGTGCACACACCTGGCAAAAATACTGAGTACAGTGTAGTACAGTGAAGCAGGTAGATTAGTTTTGCAAAACAAGTCTGGAAGAACCAAGGGCTGGAATCAGAGAGAAAATCACAACCCATGTATAAATATAAACAGAAACCTGGACACACAACAAACCATAGTCAATAAAACATGTTATTGCAATACATTTTTTACTGAGGTATGGAAAAATCTTTTGCTAGAGGAGCTAGCATCAAACTACAGGTGCACTATTTGAAGCTGATATTTACTCTTGACTACATGGCTCCATCTTGTGGAACAATAGAACTAAGAATTAATACTATATTAATTATAATAATACAATAATGATAATAATACAATAACAATTATATATATATATATATATATATATATATATATATATATATATATATATATATATATATATATATATATATAGATTTATTGAATTTAATGTTATTCCTTGTAGTGTGCTGCTGCTGGTTACAAATAAAGTTTTATTTACAAAAAAGGGAGGGCGAGACAAAAGAGGAAGAAGGTGGATGAAGAAAAAGATCCGCCATCTTCGTGAGGTCGACATCTGCAGTGCAGGGGTAATATTTTTAGTATGTATAAATCATAATTTACTCCAGCGTTTACTGAATGTCAGTAGGAACCGAAAACTGTAACTTGCGTCATGTCCATGACGTTTACAACGGTTTAGCTTTGTACAAGCTCCTGGCTAGTTTGTTACATGACCCAAATTAGCGTGGCAAAGTTAGGTGGCAGCAGGAAAACGATGTGTCAGTCGCTGCATGGCAATACAAATTAGTCCGTTTCATTCAAATTTCTCACGAGCGAATGCGCGTAAATTGATAGTTGTTTCAAATCCAGTCGTAACGAGGAGACACAACACTGAAATCACCGGCTACAGCGGTCCACAAAAACAACCTTTCATTGGCTGGATGTAAAAAGTCAAAATATTTACGTCAATTTTCTTTCCTAGCTATTTTGCTTGGCCTTAGGTAACACGCCATACTGTCAAGATTTTTTGCACTTTATTGCTGAATCAAGAACTATACACAAACAAGCCAACAGTGCCATCAAGTGGTGATACAAAAAAAACTGAATCAAGACTTTAAAAAGAAGAACTAATAAATAAGTGAGATTTTAAAATTTGAGATAAAGATGTGATGAATGTTAGATAAATATTACAAATATGAATGGTTTCGACATCTCTCTAATTTAAGGAGCTAGAGATAGTGGCTATATAATGTTCTGTTTCTTTCAAAAATACAGCAAAGACAGTTTTTGTTAGTAAATGTAAATTTGAAATTTTGTCAATAGTCATTGTCTTTCAAAATGTATTGTAGGGCAGCAACTAATGATTTTTCTCAGTATCAGTTAGTCTGCTGATTATTTTACATGATAAAGACAGTAGTCATTGTTATTGTCTTTGTCATGTAGAAAGAAAACTAAATATTTGAAGGAAAGGGAAAATTTTATATTATAATAATATTAATGTAATAATGTTTTTTTTAAATAATAAATGTTACCAGTTTCCTGACCATTAGTCAATAAACTTACAGCATTTCAAGCAGTAGCAGTAGAGGCAGAATTATAATTAGCCAACCCATGACAGCTTTGGGTTCACTTGGTCACTAAGATCATTAAGATCATTTCTCACAAGTCAGTGCTGGGTCAGTCCACTGAAATCCAGATGATGAACTGCTGCTTTTACTATGTGGATTCTCTCTGATTTTGATGCAGTCTCTATTGTAACAGTTACTGCCTCTGCTATTAAAGAGACTAGCCTCCTTCAATCAACCTAACATTTCCATCTCTTGACTGCCCTGAACAGAATCAGAAGAAGAGGGGAAACTCTTTTGCTACAGCAGCTCACTATCACATCAGTGCACACAGGAATAGAAGTACTAAGCAAAAAAATAAAAATAAAAATATAATACATTATAATACAGGTCAGAAAACAAATTAAGTACCAAGTGGGTATAAGTATAAAATAAAATAAGTGTGAAGTACAAGTGGGTTTACCAGTTGATGATAATAATACGGTATAAGGTAATAGTGCATGAACTGCCAAGTTAAGTGTAGCTTATTAAGATTATAATAAGACGGTGGATATTGCACAGCAGTAATAGAGGTATGAATAAATATCAATAAATAGGGAATTTAAAAGAGTATATTGCACGGGAGTATTAACACAGAATATTGCACAATTATGTCATGTATTGCAGAGATGTAATGATCAATGTCCAGTTTAGTGACTTCGGGTCATACAGACTGACACTTAGAGGGAGGAGTTAAAGAGTTTGATGGCCACAGGCAGGAATGACTTCCTGTGGTGCTTTTTTGTGGGATGAGTCTTCCGCTGAAGGTACTCCTTTGTTTGACCAGCACGTCATGGAGTGGGTGGGAGACGCCGTCCAAGATGGCTTGTAGTTTGGCCAGCATCCTCCTCTCTGACACCACCGCCAGAGAGTCCAGCTCCACCCCCACAATGCCACTGGCCTTACGGATCAGTTTGTTGAGCCTGTTAGCGTCCACTACCCTCAGCCTGCTGCCCCAGCATGCAACAGCATACAGGACAGCACTGGCCACCACAGACTCATAAAACATCTTCAGCATTGTCCAGCAGATGTTGAAGGACCTCAGCCTCCTCAGAAAATAGAGGCGGCTCTGGCCCTTCCTGTAAACAGCCTGAGTGTTCTTAGCCCAGTCCAATTTATTGTCCATGTGTACTCCCAGGTACTTGTAATCCTTTACCATGTCCACCCAGACCCCCTGGATGCAAACCGGGGTCACTGGCCTTGGCTCTTCGTAAATCCACAACCAGCTCCTTAGACTTTGTCGCATTGAGCTGCAGATGGTTCTGCTCACATGATGAGACAAAGTTCCCCACCACAGCCCTGTACTCAGTCTCATCACCACCACTGATACATCCCACCACAGCATCAGAAAACTTCTGAAGGTGGCAGGACTCTGTGTGGTAGCTGAAGTCTGTGGTGTAGATGATGAAGAGGAAGGGAGAGAGGACAGTCCCCTGAGGGGCCCCAGTGTTGCTGACCATGCTGTCCGACACACAGTGCTGCAGGCGCACATGCTGTGATTTGTTATAGGGGTGCATTTCTCTTCTCTGCATGATTTCCTCTTTTCTGTTAATCTATGTCAACAGTCTCCGCAAACATGATTTCTGCTTAATAACCATACAATGTCTCACACCTGATGCAGAACATTAATCTGTACAAGCACAATTTGTCCACAATGAGAAGTTGCACCCCTGCACGATGTGCTTCATAGCATCAAACAGCTGACCCACAGCACTCCACTGTAGCCTTTGATAGGACATGACAGTATGTGTTTGTGGAGGGTTACAGTGCAGTGCAGACTATATTGAAAAGTATGCTACTGTGGCACATTGATGTGTACAGTAAGTGAGAAGTCTGGACATGAAAGTGTTGAGCTACAGCTGCTGAACAGCATCTATCAGCTGTGTAAAAATACAGTTGATAGTATTAAGAAGGTGACATTACATGTAATGTTTAATCCTATTAAAGTCCAACTTTTCCAACAGGATATTTTCTGTTTGAGTTTTCTGTTCAGATATAATTCTTGTCAAGCTTGAGTTAACTACATGAGTTAATGACACTTGTCAAAATATATAACTGACTACTTTTTTTCTCTTCACTGTATCACTTTCAGATGCCAAGACATTGCTCAGCAGGTGGCTGCAAATCTCGGGACAACCGTGAGACTCGTAATGCTGGTATCACCTTTCACAAGTGCGCATTTTCCACACTTTGTAGAATGTCAGGGTCATAGGCATCTTTTTCAAGTTCAAGTTTTAAAAACCTGTGGATTTATGTTGTTCCATCTCTATTGTATTCACAATTTACAGTACTTTAATAGCAGTGTTTCCTGCACATTGTCAATTCTTTGGCAGACTAAATTTTAGTTTTGTAACGAATGTAGCTGGTGATTTTGATGTTGTAGCTTTCAACTAGTGCTGAAATGATCTGTCGATAATTCATTAGTTGATAGAAAGTGTTGGAAGCAGGGTTAAGCTGCTTGCCTAGCTCTGCCAAAAATGAATTAATGCACCTTCTAAAAACTCCAAAGCTGTGTTATTTACATTCTATGGAAGCCTATAGGGGACTGTTTTAAAATCAAAATGTAAACTTGAAAATTAAAATGTAATTCCACGATAGCTTTATAATTTTCCACATATGTATTGTGTTATTTGAGAAAAAACATAAAATGCAATAATCCAATGCATTTGCATTTTCATTTTCACATACGTATGGGTGTTCTATTAATTTTCATGTTGACCCCAAAAAAGCATGGTGACGTAAATGTAAATACAATAGACTGGGGGCACTGTTTTGTCTATTGCATTTGAATACTGCCCACTGTACAGCTGGTTTAGTCTTTGAAAATGAAATGTCAAATGCCATTTTCAATTTTAAATTGTTAGAAAATTTCGTTTTCATTTTGAATTAAATATTGCTTGCAAAATGGAAAATAGGGTTACTTTATTTATATTGCATTTTCATTTTCAAATTTGTATTTACATTTGAATATTGTCCACTGTACAGCGGGGTATGACTTATTATTAAATGTCAAACAGCTTTTCCATTTTCATTTTAATATGGTCATAGAACGCCCATACAAGTATGCGGAAATGAAAATTATTATTGCATTTTCATTTTTACTCAGATAACACATACATATGTGGAAAATAATAATGCTATTGTGGAATTTAATTTTCAAGTTAACATTTTCATTTTAATATAGTCCCCTATAGGCTTCCATAACATGCTGTGTTCAACATGATTATATAATGTATAGACATAAATAAAATACATTGAGGTGTTTAGAAACAGCTCAGGCTTAAAGCTATGGGTAACACTTTATTTAAAGGTGGGTTCATAAGACTGACATGACAACGTCATAACCATGACGTGACACCTGTCATGAACATGAAGGAGTCTTTCATTCAGTCAATTATGTCACTTTTAATGCAAAGTCAACATTGTTTGAGTCTTTGTTATGACAACTTGATATTAACCAAGAAAACATAACCTTAAGTCATAAACATGCCATAGCAGATCTAATTATCAAACTATTTAGCTTCACGTTTTAACAAAACATTATACTGTCAAATGTGCTTGGTTTTGACATAGACTGTCATGAGACCATTATAATTGTGTCATGAATAATTCCCTTGACCTCAAGTAATGTGGAACCATTTGGACTTACCAAAGATGTCAGTAATGTTATGATGGCAGTTTGACAACAGAGTACAGTACCAAGGTGATTTATGGAGTTTCCTGATGGACAGATAGCTTTACTTGTTGCTAAAGTAACGTTAGCTAACCTAACCACATTGGTGGTGGTTGAGATGAGTAATGGTAAATGGACTGTACTTATATAACGCCTTTCTAGTTTTTTCCGACTATTCAAAGCGCTTCATGAGTTTCCCCCCCTTCACTGTGAAGCACTTTGGGTATCAAGATAAAACACTAATGTTATATAAATGTAATTCATTATTATTATTCATATAACCACTAACTGCTGCTAATTGTAACTGTATTGTAAAATGCAATGTTAACACATAAAGCTAAATAGTTTCTTTGAGTTAGAATTAGGCCTTCTATGGTCTAACAGTCGTAAACCTTCATAAAAACTCCATATTCAAGACAGGTGTCATGTCATGGTTATGATGGTGTCATGTCAGTCTTATGAACCCACCTTTAAATAAAGTGTTACCGAGCTATGTCTGGCAACAGCAGCATAAACACTAAACTCAAAGTTGTCATTTGCATCATCCAACATATGTAAGGATATCTCCCATATCCATATTTTTATTCTTGTTCACTGTAATGATACGTGTATTTGAATAAGATAGTATCTTTGGAAACAGCTTGTCAATAAACGAAACAACAATTTTGAACATTTCTGAGAGGACTTTGTATTTTTCTATTTTATATACTACAGGTATGCTGAATAAACAGAGGACTGAGAGTACATGACGCCGTTTTCAGTTCAAAAAACAAAAGAACAGAATATTAGACCCTGGCAACATCAGAACCTGGGAACATGCAGTACATATGCACTGTACTGTAGAAAGTGTCGCAATTGTTCAGACTCGGCAACAGGCTTTTTGGTGAACTTAGAGTATTGAGTGACAAATGCGACAACAACATTGAAGGGACAAAATGTTACTTTGATCAGTAACAATTTGTCATTGTGATGGCCAGATTACCAAAAGGAGCAACTCGGAGGAACCTTTGGATCACCAACTCCCACCGTGCAGACTCCTGGGATCCTCAGACTGACTTTGTCTACTTTTGCTCCAAACACTTCACCCCAGAAAGTTTCGAACTGACTGGATGCAGGTCTGTAGACTCAGTCAGGACATTAAAAGATTACAGATCACTAGTTTAACTCACAAATTTTCTGTTATTGACCATTGGTGCAAAATATGAGTCTACTGCTAACGTTCAGATAGCGGTTTAAAATGTGTTTGACCTTTTCACTCACAGTGGGATCAGAAGACTAAAGGAAGATGCATTTCCTACAGTATTTGATTCCTCTTCAACAACCAAATGCAAAAGACCAGGAACACTGCAGAAACCAGAAGACATTCCTGTCAGGTAAACAGAACTGATACAAAGTCAGATGTTCTCATTGCTCATGAGCAATGATGTACCACCCGCCAACCTTTGGTAAGCAGTTCAGAGGTCTCACTTGTGTGCTGTCTCAAGACAGGATATAAAATATTCTGAGCTTGTAAAATGATATTGAGACATGATTTCACATTATTTGTTTTCTACAATCATAGATGGCAAAAAGATCATTACAGGAATTGTAATGCGTTAGTTCCCAGTTCTGGCATTAGTGACTATTTTTGTAAAGGCAATCCACAAAACAATAGACCGAATTTTATTTTATTTTTTATAGTTTGTTACTACAGTGTTTAAAATTCAAATGTGGTTAATGATATAATAATAAACTTTATTTTATATCACTTTTCTTAACAAAGTTAAAAAGTTCTGTGTGACGACCTCTCAGAACGAGGTAGTCTGGAATCTTCAAAACCGGTAGTCAGGCAAAGGATCAGGCAGGCAGAGTCAAACAGGCAGGGAATCGCTGGAAACCTAGGTATGACACACAAGACAATCTGGCAGAGGGTAAGTGGATCTGGGCTGGTATATGAATGAGTGACTGATGAGGGGAATGAGATCCAGGTGTGGAGATGGGTGGGGAAGCTCAGGTGAGGGAACAGGCGGGAGAAAGGTAACTGTAGGGCAGGAGGTAGTGGGAGGATCTGTAATGGCAGGAGAGTTAGTGATAAAGCAGGTAAACACAGGGCAAAAATCATTAAAGATGGTCTCTATTAAGGTGGGCTCGTGACAGCACCTGTCATATATAAAAATATCAACAGGATCACTGCACTCATTCATCTGTGAAGCTGCAGCTGTCATCTTACCCTTAAATGAAGTAGAATGATTTGGATATAATCTCCAGAGAAACACAGATTCTGCCTGTTAGACTACACTCTGATGAAATGATCAAAACTGCCTTCTCCTGGATCTGATGTTATCAAGACCACAGCAAACACACACACACTGTTCATGCAAACATGATAAAATCATCTCATCATCTTTTTTTTTACATATAGAAACACAATGAATGCAGAAGCTTCTATACAGGTCACAGGCCTCCCTGAATGGTTTGATGAGGATGGAAATGATTAATTAATTAATTAATTAATGTTTATATATGCTATAAACTATATGCTAGCCTCCAGATCTCAACCCAACTGAACACCTGTGGGTTTTGGAGTGACGAATGAGGGAAGATGTTTTGGGAAAATGCTGTTCATCCCACCTGTAGAGTTGCAGTAGAGTAACACACTTAATATTGGGTTTGTTGATTGATTAACTTTATTATACCAAAGGGAAATTGATTCACGATGTGAGCACAAAAAAAGGAGAGAAAAGGAGCGTACTCATTAAAACCAACTTAATCTGTATGTGTTACAAGGAAACACTAAAGGAACTGGCAGCCTTTGTCACTTTATCTTTTTTTTCTGTAGGAAGAATGCTGGCTCAGGCGACCAGGAGAACACTCAGCAGGAGACAGACAAGGGTCAAACTTCAGAAGAACCCACAGTTCAGATGTCAGTGGCAGCAGCTGAGGAGACTAATGAAAACATGCCTGCATCTTCTCAAGAGCCGTCAGGGGTGGAGCAGCTCTCACAGCAAGAACGTAGTCCTTCACCACCACTGCTGTCTCGGCCCCTCTCCCCATCACGTTACATGAGGCGCCTGCCCCCTCCTCCAGGCTTCTACCTGTCAAAGGAGCACAGCTATGCTCAGCTCTGCCCCCTGCTGTGGAGGAGACGTTTTGACCAGGCTATTGACTGCTTGGAGAAGGCCTTACGACAGCTGCATGCAGCTAGGCGGAGGGAGAACCGCCTGCGGAGCACTGTGCTAAGGCTCCGTGATAAACGGCTGAAGCAGGCTCTGCTTGTGTCACGAGATGGTTGTAAAAACAGGGGGAGCTGGACACCAGGGGGGGAGAAGAGACAAGGCAAAGGAGGCTCTAACCAGGAGGAGAGTGAGAATGATCCTAAATCTGAGGATACAGGAGTGTTTGAGGACAGATGTGTGGATCAGATAGAGTTGGGGGGTCGTTTTCTTCCAGACACCAACAGCTGGTCTGAGGAGGAGAAGGAATACTGCTTTTACTGTGGAAGAGGACAGGTGCAGGTTGGTGGTCAGGTAGTACGCAGAGTTTCAAAGACTGGGAAAGATGTCCAGCCCACAGTGCATGAGGACTCTCTAAAGATTCAGAGAAGTGTTGAAACCAGTTCTTGTAGCACAGCTCATAATGCCAAAGACATACAGATAGTCAGGTTGGAAAGATCACCTGGGAAAAGCGTAGAAACTAGTGACTCGGATGTAACAAAGTCCCAAGTCCTGCTCCAAATTCAAGGTCAACATGTGATCCCTGCTGGAGGGTCTCCAGCAGTGGCTGATATTCATGAGCAAAGTTTGCAGTTTTTAGGCTCTCAGCAGAAGCTGCAGCTCTCTGACATGTGTGAAGGGGAGACTGAAGCAAGGGGGCAGGAGCATCACCTGGACCTGCAGCAGCAGCTGTTTTGGATTCAGGACGGTGCTGAGGGACAGGTCATTCTGGTGCCTCTCCCTGCTGAAGATGGATTACAAAGCATTCTCAATATGGAGGGAGTCGCTGTTGAAGCACAAACCATACTGGTGTCAGAAGTGGATCTTAAAGGAGACTTGGGACAAATGACAGAGAACAGTGGAGCACTGTCCAGAGTTGAAACAGCCTGTGATGGTGAACATAGTGAGCAGAATTCTGTTATCAACACTGCATCGGTGGAAATGAGAGAAAATGTGAGGGAGAAACTTAAAGAACACCTGGAGGGATTTCACCTTCAGCTGAGCACCGAGTTTGTAAACTGACAGGAAGTTCTGAATGAACCCACCAGTGTCATTTTGTTACCCCAGGTTCAATCACTGAATGATTTGTTTGTGGCAGTATTTTCTGCCAGAATAGTTGAATATGCTGTATGTTGTGTAGACCTAAATGTGACAGCACTTCAGAATCAACTCCACAAGCAGCCAGTTATGACATTGTTGTAGAGCAACAAACCTTTTTGAGAAGCCTTAAAGTCATATTCAGTGCCTAGTCACTTTAGAAAGGTGTGAATCGATGGATAAATGGGTGCTTTTGTGTGACGACCCAAACCAACAAGTGTTGTGTGTGTGTATCACAGCCTAATGTATCTTCCTCCTCTGAGCCTTAGAGCTCCACTGTTGTCCAGAAACTATTAAAACACATCAGTGAGCCGCACTGCTGCACTGGGTGACATGTTCTTTCATCACCATGAACACACACACTGGAGTTTATTCTGACTCAGTCCCCCACACACCGTCCTGCTGCCCCAAATACTCACTAGAGCCCCACATGTGGATTCATCCGCCGCTGAAAATAGTCCCCAACAAATGGACTATTTCCTCCTTTTCCAAACAGCAGTTTGAGGAAATGACTTTTTTAAAGAAACTATATATTTGTGAGTTTTTAAAGATTTGCACCTTCAGTAGGAACCAGTGGGCTTGGAGCTAAGAAAGTCAGAAAGTATTGAGAGATGCATTAACACATTGTTGGTTTTGGACATTTTGTTGACAATTAGAAAAATAAAGAAGAACACCAGAATGACAGGTGTTCTTCTTTTTGATGCACCTAAGGAAAACATTTGCTAATGCAAAATGGTTGAAGATGACCAGGATTCAGCTGCTGAGTGACAGCTGTCACTGAAATGTAATGTAGGTGTCAAGTCATTTCTTTTTTCAGTCAGTTGTTTTTTCATTACCTTCTATGAAATGTGACAGAAGAGAAAATGTGGAGAAGGACCCACAGTGTTCAGAGGCTAGATATGTAGTTTCTGAACATACTGTATCTTACACATACAGTACAGTGTATGTATGGGTGTGGCCTGTAGCTGAAATGAAATGAAAGATTAAGCTGTGCATCTGCCTCCAAAGAAATGTTTTGTTAAGAATATAAATACAATCATTACTAAGGTGTCACTTGGAAACAAGTTACTAGTATGTTGTCATGATTAAAAAAAATACATTGCATTTGCTTTAAGGCAAAAAGATATTTGTAGAGATTTATATTTGTATAATATGATTTCCTTGAAATACCTTCTAAGTTTCACCCTGCTGGGAGGAAATGTTCAATATTACAGATTCTTAACTGCTTCTAGTTCCTGAAAATGTATCTATTCGTGATATACACAATTAGCAGAATCTCCATCATGTGGAAGCACACACTGCCGATGTAAAGCATTATAAGGTAAAAACAGCACAGACACTTGTGTCTGTTTGCAAATTTAAATGATAGAGAAGGAGAACTTGTATACTAAATGACCATCCCTCTAAAACTAAACATTCCTGTAATGTTCCCCAGGCCTTCTGTACTGTCCTTCTCGTTCAATCACCTGGAAAGCTCTGATTCTTTAACCCGGTGAGGTTAAGTCTACCACTGTAATTACTGTTTGACACAACTAAAGATATGCTATATCAATAACATGCTTAAAGTCTCACTCCACTGATTTTACATATCTAGATCTGTTTTCTGACCGTGGTTCGTCCTACTCAGCCTGTGACAGTTGTATGCCTTTTGTGGCTCTGAAGGGGCAGAGAAAATAACCTTGATGATGCCATTGATGTCATCATCTCACCAAGCTGAGGGTTATCTCAGCTTGGTGTAACAGTCAAAGTTGTGAAGTGTACCGTGTATACGAGATGCATGCAGTGTGTTGGGCGGCGCGCCTCTTGTTTTAAACTGAAGTGTAACGTTTGGGTTCAGATCAGAATCAGAAATACTTTATTGATCCCCGAGGGGAAACTCTTTCGTTACAGCTGCTCACTATCACGTCAATGCACACAGGAATAGAAGTACTAATAGAATAGAATAGAAATAATAATAAAATAATTCCGCAAAGAGACAGTTATTTCTAGTAAGAAATTAAGAGATGTGCAAATCAAAATATAATACACCATAATACAGGTAAGATAAATTAAGTACAAAGTGGATATAAAGTATAAAGCTAAAATGAGTGTAAAGTACCAAAGTGGATTTAGAGGTTGATAAGTATGTAACGGTGTAATACAATGTAATAATATAAGTAATAGTGCAATAGTGTTACGTGTGGCCTCTGTTTTGTTCATGTATAATAAAATGGTAGCCTACAACCGGGCTTGGTAAGGTTGATGTGTAAGTTAGTAATAAATGACGAGCATTGTGGAAACCCCAGTACCAGCGTGCTTGTGAGTTTTTGACTATCGTCTTCTTCCACACTCTTCAAGCTACCTCAACCAAGAAATACAGACCCAATCTGTTACATTGGGCTTGGAGACTGCAATTTAATAAAAGAAAGCCTGAAGATGTACAGTTTGAAAGATGTGGGTGTTTTACCAGGCAGGGAGGGTCTAACAAAAATATGCTATTGAGTTGCATTATGGGAAATGTAGGATCCAATGTTTTGGGAGTTTGACTCATACCAGGAACTAAAAGTTAGAGATTTTGACCATTCTGTTTTTAATCTTTCTCACCCCAACTTTATAGAAGTGAAATACTAAATTACTGGTGTACGTAGTATGTTTTGTATTTCAGAGACATAAACAGCTCACCTGGTAAGGTTTAAACAGCTCCCAAAATGTTGGAAATGATGTTTTCTTCAGTGCACTGCCATTTGTGGTGACTTGTAGAGAGCACTTTAATATCATGGGAATGTCCGCTGCTAGCTGAAAGTTTTACATGTGGGGGTGTCTGTGTGTATTGATGTATATGTGTCTGTGTGTGCGTGTATGTGTGGGAACAGCTCAGTGCAGTATCACTGAGGATGAAACAGTGGGAAAGGTTGATGGTCTCATACTGAAACAATTCACTGTGGCCTCTTTGATTGGGTGTGGCATCAACCCTTCCCAGTCACATATTCAAGGCACTGGAGGAGAAGGAAGGGGTGGGGGTGGGGTTCGTCTCTGACCAGTGAAATCATATATTCTGACACACCCTTTGCCCCAAGAACATCAGCTGCTCTCTACAGTATCTGTCACAGCCTGGAAAAAGCTCTCATTTTAGTTCAGGCTGGGGATCTGCTGTCTGCTGGAAATCTGTTGATTCCTTTGCAGTTTTTTTTCTTTAGATAGATTCTTGTGGTGAAGCCTTCCCCTCACTTCTACACCCACCCCACTGACTGTCTGAAGTCATAAAACCAGATAGAAAGAATGTGGTCTTGCCTGTTTCCTTCTCCCTCTCTGTCTCTCCCTCCTTTTTTTATTGAAAAACTATTTTCCAAGAATGTAACTTCAAGGCATTTCCCACAGTGTGAATGTCTCATAGAATCTGGACAGATTTGCATATAAACCGGCATCAAAGATGTCTGGTGTCACATCAACAGTTGGCAGTGAAGAGGTTAACATAGTGACAGTCTGGAAGAAAAGTAGAATACCAGCCTCAACTTGCAGGCAGTTATTGCGCAAAACAACAGTGTCCAACTTTTACTAAAGGTTTCCAGATGTGGAATGAGTTGTCTGTTGAATGTGAGCTGCGTCTCAGTGGAATATCCCAACACATTACTTTAGACAGTAGGCTACATTAACACAAACCACAACCTTAGATGCAAATATGTGTGTGTGTGTATCATGAAGGTAGACTAGTGCTGTATGAAGTGAGGTAGCTTGAAGGGATTGCCTCGGTTTACAGCTCCTTCTTCCTGACTTTTCTCTCACTGAGGGAGGATCCAGGAACGCTGCCAGCTGGTGACAGAAGCAGCTCCACTGACACTCAGCAGCAGACAGCAGCGAGACACGCAGGAAGAAAAGACCACACTCAAACTCACAGTCGACATGCCTCAGGTAAGAAATAATACATTCTTTTATTTCTGACAACTAGAACCTGAGTAAAGCTCCACAAAGCTTTTAATGTTGACTTTTTAAACGTTACATCTAGTTTTCACGGGGAGAAAAACTTGTTTGCTGCTGTGTTTGTTCACTGCGAAATAATCCATGTACACATGGAAAGAGACTGGAAGACGTTTAGAAAGTGAGTGACGCGATGAGAGCGGTTTCCTGCTGAAGACGCGCCATCTCAGCCCAGGCGGGAAAAAATGCCGCTGAGGAGCAACTTTCTCCCGCATAGGTCGAGTTTAACTGCTTGTGTTTTACAAAACAGACACGGGAGCCATTCTGTATCCAAGCTGCCGTCTTACAAATCAGACAGATTCCGTACTTTACTCGTACGACGTGCGCGCCAGCCCCTCCCTGAGAGCAAGGACTGCTGTAGCAGTCAGTCCGGTCTGTAGGCCATAGGTCTACTATAACAACATAAGCGCATCATTAACATATACAGTAGACCTACTTCCAATCAAAGTAGACACATTAAGGAGCGCACTTGTGTAGTTATTTTATTAATACAGGAACTGAATCAGGGGCGTGTATGATTTTGAATGTAGGGCCAAGGTGGAGCTCAACCACCTGGGCCCTACATTCAATGCAGTATGACTTCCTCTTTATTTTAGGACTTTTAACAATGACTGATAATAATGTTCAGAATCTAGACGGAAAGACCCCATGAGACCACCCATGGGGCCTTACAGCTTACAGTGGGGGCCTGTACCACCTCTGGTCCCCATTTTGTCTGGACCCTGTCCCAAATTAGAAATAACTTTCCTCACAGGACCAGCCCATATCTAACAAACCACCACAATCAGTTACATCCTGAAGCTTAAAATAACTGATTAAAAAGTAGGCATTTCTAGCGAACAAACAACCTGTGGTCAAGGACAATGTTGTAGAACTTGCTCACTGTTTAAGATACATTTTAAAATTTTATTACAAAGCCCTAAAACAAGCCCAAATCCCCAAACTTTCTCTCAGCTCTGTCGATGTTTTGAAGCACAACTGTGTAGAGTTTCAGATCAGTGAGCTGGAAAGAAATGTAGGGATTTGGGTGTGGTAATGGGTACTCTAACAAAAACAGGGAGTCTTTAATTGTTCTCATTGAAACTAAATCACAAAACACTTATCCACTACTGTACTTTCCAATAAAGGTTGTTTTTAAAAGGTAACATATCTACATATAACATCTATTTTCTGCCATTAAACTAAAGCCTCCATCATCTTTTGACAGTGCTTGTATTTCTGAAACTCACTGACTCATTTGGTATCTTTAGGCTAACATAATCTTTATGTAATACTTGTGAATATAACAAAGTGTTGAAATGTTCTACAGTAGTAAATACTATACCTTGTATGCAATCAGGATACTGGTGCTCTCCGTGGGATAGTTTTTGTTGAGGTGAAGAGGGCTTGCAGCAACTTGTGGTACATCAGTCACAAAGGGTGTGGTTTTGACAAAGCTGTTGGCCCACATGCATTGAATAACTGTAGCATGTTCCATTGATGGCTGAGAGACAACTATCTTTAATGCTGTTATAATCAACATCAACACTGAATCAAATGACTGCATGTAATGTGAAAGATGATAGATGGACTGTACATGATGGACTGTACACACATAGACTAGCTTGTGTCCAAAGAAACAAACTACTATAATCATGTCACTGCATTTAGCAGCTAAAGAGCCAGATATTTCCCTCAGGTAGACCAAATCACCTTTGGTTCTCCAGACTTGGACAAGTAAAGAAATGTTGCACACATTCGTGGCCTTATTCAAATAGAGCTTTCCTTCTATTTGTTTAACATCATTCAGTCGTCCTTCTTTGAATTCCCCAGAATTCAACTTGCTTTAAAGCAGAGATCTACTTGCCTGTTTGTGTTTGACTTTGCCACCGGAAACCGTTGTTCGCATCCTGTCTCCTACCAACAGTCAATTTTGGTTTCTTTTAGCCAAGACCAAAATCTTTCCCTGACCTGAACTAAGTCGTTTTATTGCCCAACACTAATGACAATCATCTTTCCCTAACCTTAAGGCATATAGCGGTGAAATTGCAGATTGTAACCATTTGAATACCGCTCGCCTCACCCTCCCCTTCCAAGGCTGTGAAAACGGCCCTATCTAGAGCCATCTATTGTAGCTCCTATTGTAGCTCATTCATTATCATTTATTTGCCTAAACTTAACCAAGCCTTAACCATAGAGGTAGCAGATCAGGAAATGTGCATATGAGGAGTTTTTGAACTTTTGAAGGCAATGATAAATGATTTTTGTCACTTACTGTAGGTTGAAGTAGCCTACATTTTAGCCTTTTTTTTGCATTATCCCTGCTGATTGGTCAGTAGCTGCATTTGTTGTCTGTGCAGAGGCAGAGCTTCAGGTTGAATAGCCAATAGCAAAGCAAGTTAGAGGGCAATGTTCATCGAAGTGGTATCAGATCTAGAATAGCTGCATCTTCTGATATAGGCCACACCCATTTCTGCCCATAATGTTTTTTGCAAAATTGTAAAATATGCAAAACCTATTTTTTCGAACTCCTAAGCAATAAGTCCGATCGAAACTTTAATTTATGGACCCTCATGAAAAGTTATTAAAAGAATTTTGATTCTTTAAAAAATGCGCAAGTTATAATGGAACAACTTCCTGTAGGTTCCAGTACAACAGGAAGTGATGTCATATCTCCACATAGCTTAGTCCAGTAAATACGAAACTTGGGCCAGTACTTTCCCACACCCCACTGATGCTCTGCAAAATCTGCTGCCAAACGGCCACTAGGTGGCGCTACAAATTCAAAAAGTTTATGTCTCGTAATCGGCTGCATGGATTTGTACGAAATTCAGTTTGTATGATCTAGGGTCATGACACAGTTGATACATAAAATTTGGGAATGATTGATAAAAGTGGCCGTGGCTTATTACAACCAATGTAAATTTCTACACATTTCACATTCAAAACATCAAAAAATCAGCCGTATGTCCTACAGAGCTGAAAATTTTTCAGCACATCCACTGATGTGTGACAAAAGTTTGCCTCACTATGGTCAAGTCCATCACTATATTTTTCAAAATCTGAAAAAGTCAATTAACATCTATATCTCCACATAGGTCTGTCCGATTAACATTAAACTTGATTCAGTAGTTTCTTATGCCGTACCAAACCTCTGTGCAAAATTTGGCACCAGTCGGCCACTAAGTGGCGCTTTTATTACAAAATCATGAAATACGCAAACATACTTTTATTAATTCCTCCTAGGCCGTGAGTCCGATCTGCAGGAAACTGTGCACATAGAATCTATGGACTCACATGATCAAAAGTTATTAAAAGAATTTTGATAATCCAATAAAGTCAAAAGTTATATACAGGAACAACTTCCTGTAGTTTACAGTCAAAACAGATGTCATGTGATGTCATATTTTTACATAGGTCTGTTCGATTAACACGAAACTTGGACCAGTAGGTTCCCTTTCCCTTCCAATCTCTGTGCTGCTCTCCACCTGCAACTTGCATCACGCCCGTGGGCCTGCAGGTCTGCAGCGTTAATACCTGCTTGCAGGTCTAGTTTCTATTGTCTTTCTTCCTCCACTTATTCCTACCTTTTCTTCTCCCCAGTATTCAGACCTGGAGAAGGCCATCAACACGCTGGTCACCCAGTTCCATTCTGCTTCAGCTGACAATGGTCCAACGCTGAAAGCTGATGAATTCAAAGGTCTTTTGTCCTCCCAGCTGCCTAACATGGTCAAGGTTAGTCTCCATGTGCTTCACCCTTAGCCAGGCCTGCTGTTGACTGCAGCAGTTGGGTGTGGCTCACCTCACCTGACTCTACTCACACAAAGACAATCAGAAACATGCTCAGCAGCAGAGTCACACAGGCCTCATGCACACACAATAAACACATGCAAACACACACTATAAAGACTTGTACACACACATATAAGAACTAGGCTCAGTTGGAAAAATCCATCATCTAATTTAACTGACATGACATTTTTTAAAGGAGTGTACCACTGAACATCTGTTACTTGAATGTTAACATCCCTTTAGGCTTGAAAGATGGCTTGAATATTTGTGGCTTGTGTAAACACTTGTATGTTAGTGAAACAGCACTTGCAACAACCACAAGCTTATTTTGATGACAGTATGACTGTTTGGAACACACAAGGTATATGAATGAACACAGCAGTGGATTATGTTGCAGAAGTATTCTGAAACTTTTCTATGGATGTTTTAATATATGTAACCACCATGAAACTGGGTCACCATTAGAATCCATGTCCTGTAACTGCAGTGAATCCAAGATGATTACAGCTGCCATCCTTTGAAAAGTTTGTATCTTGCTCTTTGCAGAGCCACACTATATATCAAACAAAATTGCCAACATTTTCTAGTGTGAGGATTTGCTGCTTTTCTCTGTTTTGTGTCCTTGAAAACAAGACATTGATGACATCACCTTGGGCTATGGGAACTTATCATAGCGTTTTTTCACCGTTTCCATATATTTCACATATACAATAGAAGAAACCCTAACATATGACACATTTTCTAGTTTATTATGTGCAAGTTAATGTCCTGCAAAGTAATAATTATAATGTGGAGAGAAATCATGTAAAACCAATACAGTGTAAATATGAAAACTTGAAGTGCATGAAGGATAATTGTTGTTTGTTTGTTTGTCCATGATAACATTGTACTAACAAGATTAATAACTGACATCACCAAAAATAAGTCTGACAAGTAAAGAGACAGTCCGATAGTCAGGCAGGTTGCAAACAAGCCAGCAGTTTAGACAAACTTATTTAGAAGAGAAAACAAAGGTGAATGGTAAAATGATTATCCAAACTGTCCATTGTAAACATCCATCACAGTTTGGTTTTCCTGTGCAATGAGGGATTATTAGTGATATTTCAGGTGCTTACTTTCAGTTTGACCTCTAAATATAGTGGTTTAGATAATCTGAATAGACTGTTGTCTTGTTTGCGAACATAGAGGTCATTGTTACCTTTATTCAGGGACGTTTCACTTGGGGCCCGCTCTCTTTGTGCAGGAATGCCCTGAGCACACAAGCAGTTGGGGGTTTAGGGCCTTGCTCAAGCGCACCTCAGTGGTGGTGATGAGAGCTTTTCCCCGTCCAGATTTATCCTGCCTGTCCAATGATCAAACCAGCGTCCTCCGATCGCGAGCCCGCTTCTCTACCCTTTAGGTCACCACTGCCTCCACTGTGGGGGTTTTAACAACCTGTGGAGAATTTGTACATTTTACAATTACACACAAATTATACATGGTGGGTTATTTTTTGGTATTTCTCCACCAGAATTACATTCCTGGAAATGTGGAAAATGCTTTCAAACAGCCTTTAGATCATCATATAAAGAGATAAAATTTCATTGTTTTTGGTGGCTAGTCAAAAATGTTGGGGTGGGGTTGTTCTGGGGAGAATTCTGGCTCTGTCGACTGAATGCTCCTGTTTCTTGCCTCATCCAACTTCTTTTTAGCGTCCCACCGTGTTCCCAAATGTCAGCTTTAACTCTGACGGGTACAATGTTACAACTGACTGAGAAATAAGAACCAGGTTGTAATAAACTGAAATGATCCTTTACCGTAGGAGTTAAGTTCTGGTTAGTGGCCAGTGCCTTCACTTTCACAGAGAACACACACATCATTTCTAACTGTTTTTGCTTTGCTCGTGATGACAAAATATGGCCTGAGTTCAATATGTTGTCCTGGTGTTCCCACAGGGGATCGGCACAGACCAGGGACTGAGTGAGATCCTGCGGAAGATGGGTGTCGGTGATGGCGAGGGCATCTCTTTCAAGCATTTCTGGAACTTAATCCAGTCAGTAGCCACCACGCAGCACAGCCTCTTCAGCAGCCAGAAGGGCTCCTCATGCAGCTGCATCCTCCTGTGAAGAGCAGGCTCTTAGCCCAACACATCAGCAAGCTCTGAGGTTCCACCCTGGAATTTAACTAAACAGAGTAACAATATGCACATCACTCTCCTCATCAGGTGTCAGACAGAATACAAAGGTGCGAAGTCTAGTCTGCACACAGCAAGCTGTTCCCAACATTTATGACATTACAGTTTTTCTGACAGGTTTCCACATCACGCTGCTGCCAGTATACTGCCCAGCATCCTTTGCACCAGTTAAAGTTTGCATTTAAATTCTCACATTGTCAAAGTCTACATGTTCAAACTACAATTTGAACTAGCTTACAATAAAATAATCATGTTCATACTTAGTACCAGATAACATCTATTTGTAGCCATTTGGTGATCATGAATTAAGTAATTTGCATTATATGTTATTTTATTTAACATACACATGTTAATGTTGGCTTAGGTTCCTGTTACTGAACTGGACAGTCTGATCTTGGCTAGCATGTTATTAGGCACAGAAGTTTAGCTGTCCTTCTCTGTTGTATTAGTTAAAGATACACCCTGATTTTTTTCTGTCGCCCCAGATCCCAAAATTTCTTCCCAGATCAAACTCAAAAGTGATCTTTGTTGAGGTTTAAAGCATCGCCTCTGAGCTGGGAGGAGATTTGGGGAGTGGAGGTGCTGTTAACAAAGTCAGGGAGAATCAGGAGAAGTCTCCGTGATGCAGCTAAAAAAACAGCTTCAGCATTAAACTGAGCTCATGTAGCTACATAAACTATACACTCTAAAGGCTTCAGTATGCTTGAAACACACTAGGTCATAGGACATGTCATCCATAAAAACGTGTCGTATGCTTCAAAAGAAGTGCTAGTTGGATCATCTAACAGCGCCACACACACACACCCTCACACATCTTTCCAACAGCATATAATAAAAAAAAATATTTTCGTAACTTTCCAAAACCGACAATCTCAGAATCATGTTCACATGGAGAGCTGTCACTTGTCACATGAACAACCAAGTACAACACTATTAATGTCTTCCACGGGAGACTTCCAAAAGTTTTCAGTTGACATTCAGAACAGCCGTTAACACTGCCTTCAGACTACACGTTGTACAAACTAATTACACATATTGAACCCATCAGACACTATTAGACGATCCAACATGCACTTTGTTTGTCAGTGGCCCTAACACTAATTTTGAATTTAACTGGTGCAAAAGGCGGCATTATCACAGTCATAGTCATTAACATAGTCACTTTCCCTCATTTGCTCCAACTTTGTCTTGTGTTTCTTTTCCATGTATAATAGTGATTCATGGTGCCTTCAAATGGGTCCGATCATCAGAAATATTGAGGAAGAACAACAGTTTAACTTTCAGAAGCTTTCAAACTTTTAAATAGAATTACTTTCTTTCTTTGTGCAGAACTATTGCTGCAATTCTCAATTCACAGTATCTGTTATTGTGTTAGCAATGACGGTTTACACAGTAACTTCAAGTGTTAAACCTTGTCTGAATCTTTAAGTATATGATAATAATCATCTCAATTTGACCTTGTGTCAGTAAGAAAGCGTAGTTTGGATTCTTTCGGACGTCAGTATGTTTGTCTTTGCAATCATCTGGAGAAACATCACAGAATGTGTGCTTTATAGTCCCTTTATAAGTTTCTACTAGTAATGCTTTTCCCTCTTTAATCCTGCATTTTCTATGTATTTATGTTTTGTAATTCTCTGTATTCTGACCTGTGTGACACCATAAGAAAAATGATGTAATAAACATACAAAGAAATCACAAGTACTGCATTTGTTATTGTTTAATCATTTTTTGGTTTAATAAGAAAACAAATTGTCTCATACAGTTTAGGTAGTTTCAATGAAAATGTGAAATATCTGCTGTGAAATATCTGCTATAACAGTGTGTTTTATTGCTTTAATTTGGCACATTATCAAGCTTATTTCCACTCTTAGCTATTAAAACACTATCAAATGTGTAGTTGTGCCAGCAAGCTGAAGCAGTAGAAGTAGACTATGCAGCACTTTATTGCAATGTCATATCAGCATCAGGCAGAACACAACATTTGTGTCAGACCTTTCTGCATAGAAGAATACTAGAGCCAACTCTGCAACGAATACACAATGAAATGAACTCCATTAATCACACATTACACCAGCATTATGGATTTAAATTCTCATGGAAAGAGGGAGCACATCCTCTCTTGAGTTTTTTTCCCTCAGGTGTACCTCGAAAGAATTCTAGATAAGATGAGAACACATACTTATTCATGACTTTGACCTTCCCAAAGATGTCCAGCTCTGTTTTCTCATCATGGTCGACAGCATTCATCATCTGCATGGATGTGATGTACAGGGCATTTTCCTTTGCAACAACTTGATCTAACCAAATCTGTCTGTTGTGCGGTGCCATTTCATAGTTGTCAACAGTGCAGCCATAGAATCCTCGTTGCAGACGTTCAGGCCAGGGTTGATCAGTCACCATGGGGTGTTCAGCTCCAACAAATGCTGTGCACAGGGGGCTGTCAGTCCCCCGTGAGCGGCCTACTTCACAACCTATGACACTCATGAGGAAAAGGGAGAAGGTTCTGAAATTACGCACAGATGCTGAAAACACTGCTGCCATGAAGTAACGACCCCATCTCTCACAGTTATAGTTACACTGCTGGAACTGGAAAGTCTGGCGACAGAAGCCATTGAATTTGGATGCTTTGAGACCCTGTCTCAGCTCCTGCAGGGAGGACTCATCCTGCTGCTCATTGAAATTCTGACGGAAATTTTCGATTTCAGCTTGATTGTCACTGCTCATGAACTTGCCTACCAGACTTACACTAAGATTTTTCCCATGTACTTTGTAAATGCATTCATTGAGAACGTAGTAAAGGTCTGATGCAACTTCCTCTCTGGCATTGTATCGTATCTCCACAAGTAGATCTTGAATGTTACTGATATGTTTGAAGACCATGTTGTCTTCATCTGGTCCTGGCTCTGTAAGCCAAATTGCTTTCAGGTGTCTTTGATCGCGGTATGGGACATAATCAGGAGCACGCCTTCTTTCATTTTCCTCAAAGAACAAGCTCCAAGTAAGACCCTCCAGGCAGACAATAAAAGGGTACTTTTTGCGTAGCTCCATTGGAACAAACATTTGAGGGTGGCTTGGCCACTCTAATGTCTGAAGATACAAAACATTACCTTTATAATCAGGAAACACTGGCCCTGCACAGCCAAGTTCCACTTTCGTAAGCAGGTCACCTCTTTGGTCCAGTTCAGCAATGACTTTTCTGCTGTGGTCATGGGACCTCCAGACTCCATCAGTCCTAGTCATTATCTCTCCGTCAGAGTTAACAGACAGCAAGGAGTTGTGTAGGTGAAGCTTTGTTTCCACACTGAGAGACCGGAGAACTTGTAGCAGCTGCAACATAAAGTGCAGGTCATTTCCAAGGTTGCAACTTATGAGGCTTATGGTGCCAAGATGACCAAAGATGCGTTCAGTTTTTAAGGTTGACACAAATCTGGCAAGCTCCTCTGGGTCATAACCAGCTAGCTGGACTGGTCCACTGGTACCATTGCTGCCATGGCCAACCAGTATGACATCGTGATTTTTAGTAGAAAAGAAATGGCTTCCCCTGAGAACATGCAGTGTGCCCTTCTGGTATCTCAGCAAAGTTGATACAGTGGGATGCCTATTAAATAGGTAAGTGGCTGACTCAATCACTGCAGGGTCTTCTTCCATAATAACTATAGTCTGGTGGCTGTATTTAGTATCACCTTCCCCAAGGGTCATATGTTGTTGGTTAGACATAATTTCTGTCTCAAATGCGTCATTATGGCTGAATCTAAAACCATCTGAACGGGTCAGATAAAGTGGAAAGGCCTCCTTAATGAGACAAGTACCTCCGACATAAACAGGTACTGTCTGATTTATGGAACCCAGTGCATGAAAAGCAGGATTCCAACTATCAGTGATTCTCTGACATTGTGTCTTTAACATAGATAAAATCAGAGGTTCTGTAAACCACAAACCTACACTAGTATTGATTGCACTCATTTGTTCGGACTTAGTGTATCTTAGTGTATCAGTTGGCCACATTCCAGCATCTCCAGGATCCGCATGTAGTGGGTCAAACCTTGGTGGAGTCATCTGAGGAAATGCCCTGGAAATAGATAAGTGATGGGTGAAATGTATATACTTACACTGTTAATTCACTCAAGTAAATTAGAAAGAATTGTAAATGGCTGCATTTATATTGCGCCAAAGCACTTTACAATTTTCCCTCTCATTCACACATTCACACACCAATGGCAGCAAGCTATCATGCAAGGGGCTGGCCTGACCATCGGGAGAAATTTGGGGTTCAGTGTCCAAGGACACTTCATGTGGACAGGAGCTGTGATCAGTGGACGAACTGCTCTACCTGCTGAGCCACAGCCACCCTGTAACATTGCAGTATTGTTATATGCTCTTTGATATGCACAATGTTCCTGTTTGATTGTGTTGATATTTCAGTGACAGTCATTTGGAGTTAATAGGGTTGCTGAGACAGTTTGAACCCTTTCACGCTGAGTCCTGTTCTTTGTTGGAAATTGACGTAGCTTAATTCGTATAGAGTAAATAGAATGTACAGTAGAATTAACTGTATGTAGTATGTACAGTGCAAAAAGGAGACACTTACAGGTCCAATCACGTCTTCTCCTTTCCTCCTTTTTTCAATGTAAAATGTTATAGTTCAATGTCATCCAAGCATTAAACAAGACTAAGAGTCCACAGCCATGCTAGTGGCTTCTCTGACACTATGTGTAGACACAGAGGTGCTTTAAGCTAAATGCTAATATCAGCATGCATACATGCTCACAATGACAATGCTAACATTCTAAATCTTTAGCAGTTAATGTTTCCCATGTTCACCATCTTACCATTCTATTTTCCAAATATTGGACAAATGGAAATTTTGACCTGATGATGGCAATAGATAGAACTGTTAACACTTCATCCTGAGGGCAACATGAATGTACCAGATTTCATGGCAATTCACCCAATAGTTGATGTTTTAGTCTGAAACAGTTAAGCAACATACAAAGAACAGGGCCCTGATATGACTTTTCCCTTTAACTCTGATGATGACTGATAGAAATTGAATTAGAATTGATGTTCTTTATCTTGACAAATCCTGACAGTGTTGTCAGTTTTGTAGTATATATCAAACACATCAAGGCAATGTTACATTTTACAGCCGTTTCCCGTCAGAGATCATCTATATAGTCGTGACAGGTTTATCACATAAAAGCAGCAGTCTAATGCATCATGTCGTGCCTCACCTGTTTCCTAGATTAGAGCCGAATAGAGTCCTCTGTACGCTCCAATCTGTAATGACAAAAAAACCTAACAGATAAAATGGTGTAGTCCCTCATAGATAGATAATATAATAGATAAAACCTAATGTCTGATGCTGCTCATGTGATGATCAGAATAATCATTAGTTCTGCCCGAATAGGCTCCACTGATGCACTGTAGGTCAAAACAGCCCAATGTTGTTTTACCTGGTATGTTCACAACTCACAGACTTTCTAACACTGAATATGGATATTTTACCATTATAAATGTGACTAGGAATGGGTAGAGCAGAGTTTAAAAGTTCAGTAGTTACAGTATTACTGATGAATTATGTACAGTTTAATTATTTTTCACTGGCAACATTTTTGTTGTCAGTTGTCATTTTTCCTAAGAAGCTTCACCAAAATTTCACATATAATGAGAGACATTAAAACACTAGCACAGGCACTAAATCTTATTTTAGTGCCTCCTTAAAAAGAGTAATGATCTTACCAGCATTCATTCCTGCTGCCATAGACAGCTGAACGATAATAACACAAAGTCCACGGGCTTTCAACATGGTGTTGAGGTTCTCTGCAGAGCAGCTGAAGTGAAGAGCACTGTGAATTCATCGGGCAGAGGAGATTCAGGTCATATCTCAATCCACATTTGGTTAGATAAGAATGGAAATGACAAAATGAAGTTCATGACTGCACAGTTCATCAGTTAAACATTACAAAACTGCAGGCTGTGAACATTTTCATAACTGTCTGCTCTACTTTAGGTTCACTGTTTAAAACATGTAGATTGACTTGCTTTCTTCCATGATTTGACCGAATATGTAGCTTATAGAAAGATATTCACACATCCAAGTGCCTCAAGTGCTGGTGTGTCAGATGATGACACTAAATATTACAATGACAGATTCAGCAGACTGCTCCAGCTTGCAGAACAGCATACACTGAGTAAACTGTTCACAAGGTACATTTGTACAGTCTAATGCAATTCAATATACAGTATGTGATTTTTTAACACACACATATACATATATACATATATACATACATACATATATATACATATATACACATATACACATATATATACATATATACATATATACATATATACACATAAACACATATATACACATATATATATATATACATATATACATATATACACAAAAACTTTGTCCTTCACCCTCCGCGGGTGGTCTCATCCTTCGAGCTCGGGTCCTCTACCAGAGGCCTGGGAGCTTGAGGGTTCTGCACAGTATCTTTGCTGTTCCCAGTACTGCACTCTTCTGGACCGAGATGTCTGGTGTTCTTCCAGGGATCTGCTGTAGCCACTCCTCCAGTTTGGGGGTCACTGCCCTGAGTGCTCCGATGACCACGGGCACCACTGTCGCCTTCACCTTCCAGGCCTTCTCCAGCTCTTCTCTGAGCCCTTGGTATTTCTCTAGTTTCTCATGTTCCTTTTTCCTGATGTTGCCATCACTTGGTATTGCCACGTCAACCACAACAGCTTTCTTCTGCTGCTTGTCCACCACCACGATGTCTGGTTGGTTCGCCATTACCATTCTGTCAGTCTGAATCTGGAAGTCCCACAGGATCTTGGCTCGGTCATTCTCTACCACCTTTGGAGGTGTTTCCCTCTTTGACCTTGGGGTTTCCAGTCCATACTCAGTGCAGATGTTCCTGTACACTATGCCAGCTACTTGGTTATGGCGCTCCATGTATGCTTTTCCTGCCAGCATCTTACACCCTGCAGTTATGTGCTGGATTGTCTCAGGGGCCTCTTTGCACAGCCTACACCTTGGGTCTTGTCTGGTGTGAGATCTGCCTCTATTGCTCTGGTGCTCAGGGCCTGCTCCTGTGCAGCCATGATGAGTGCCTCTGTGCTGTCCTTCAATTCCGGCCCGCTCTAGCCATTGGTAGGATTTCTTGATATCAGCCACTTCAGTTATGTTCCGGTGGTACATCCCATGTAGGGGTTTGTCCTCCCATGATGGTCCCTCCTCCAGCACCTCTTACTCTGTTCCCCATTGCCTGAGCCATTCCCTGAGCACGTCATCTGTTGGGGCCTTATCTTTGATGTACTTGTGGATGTTGGATGTTTCATCCTGGATAGTGGCTCTCACACTCACTAGTCCACGGCCGCCTTCCTTACGGCTAGCGTACAGTCTCAGGGTGCTGGATTTGGGATGGAACCCTCCATGCATGGTGAGGAGCTTTCGCGTCTTAACGTCTGTGGTCTGTATCTCTTCCTTTGGCCACCTTATTATTCCCGCAGGGTATCTGATCACTGGCAGTGCGTAGCTGTTTATTGCCTGGGCCTTGTTCTTGCCATTGAGCTGACTTCTTAGGACTTGCCTTACTCGTTGGAGGTATTTGGCAGTTGCTGTTTTCCTTGTTACCTCTTCGAGGTTGCCATTTGCCTGTGGTATTCCAAGGTACTTGTAACCATCCTCAATGTCTGCTATTGTTCCTTCTGGGAGTGAGACCCCTTCTGTGTGGACTACCTTCCCTCTCTTCGTCACCATTCAACTGCACTTCTCAAGCCCGAATGACATCCCAATGTCAGAGCTGTAGATCCTGGTGGTGTGGATCAGTGAGTCGTTGTCTCGCTCGCTCTTAGCGTATAGCTTGATGTCATCCATGTAGAGGAGGTGACTGATGGTGGCCCCGTTCCTGAGTCGGTATCCATAGCCAGTCTTGCTGATTATTTGGCTGAGGGGGTTCAGACCTATGCAGAACAGCAGTGGGGACAGGGCATCTCCTTGGTATATGCCACATTTGATGGATACTTGTGCAAGTGGCTTGCCATTGGCCTCAAGGGTGGTTTTCCACAGCCTCATCGAGTTCGCAATGAAGTGTCTTAGAGTCCTGTTGATGTTGTACATCTCCAGGCATTCAGTGATCCATGTGTGTGGCATTGAGTCATATGCTTTCTTGTAATCAATCCAGGCAGTGCACAGGTTGGTGTGTCGGGTTCTGCAGTCTTGGGTGACTGTTCTGTCAACCAGGAGTTGGTGTTTGGCTCCTCTGGTCCCTTTGCCAATGCCCTTCTGTGCTTTGCTCATGTATTGATTCATGTGTCCACTTATCTTAGCCGCAATGATGCCTGACATGAGCTTCCATGTTGTGGAGAGACAGGTTATTGGCCGATAGTTGGATGGGACTGTACCCTTTGCAGGATCCTTCAGGATCAGGATTGTGCGCCCTTCAGTAAGCCATTCAGGGTGCGTCCCATCTCTTAGCAGCTGGTTCATTTGTGCTGCTAGGCGCTCATGGAGTGCAGTGAACTTCTTTAGCCAGTAGGTGTGGATCCTGTCAGGGCCCGGTGCTGTCCAGTTCTTCATACCTGAGACTCTTTCTTGGATGTCTGCCGCTGTGATGGTGACTGGATTCTGTTCAAGGAGCTTGCTGTGGTCCTTCCTCAGAGCCACCAGCCACTGTGCATCGCTGTTGTGTGATGCCTCCCTCCCCATATACTTTTCCAGTACTGTTCAGTTTCCAGCCTTGGTGGGTCTGCTCTGCTGTTATTACCCTGCCATATATATACATACATATACATACATACATACATACATACATACATATATATATATATATATATATATATATATATATATATATATATATACATACATATATAAATATATATATATACACACGTATATATCTATATGGATATATGTATATATATATATATATATATATATATATATATATATATATACATACATACATACATATATATATATATATATACATATAGATATATATGTGTATATATATATATATATATATATATATATATATATATATATATATACATATACATATATATGTGTATATGTATGTATATATATGTGTGTATTGGAGCACTCGGGGCAGTGACCCCCAAACTGGAGGAGTGGCTACAGCAGATCCCTGGAAGAACACCAGACATCTCGGTCCAGAAGAGTGCAGTACTAGGAACAGCAAAGATACTGCGCAGAACCCTCAAGCTCCCAGGCCTCTGGTAGAGGACCCGAGCTCGAAGGATGAGACCACCCGCAGAGGGTGAAGGACAAAGTTTTTTTTTATATGTATGTATATATATGTATATGTATATATATATATATATATATATACACATACACACATATACACACACACACACACACACACACACACACACACACACACACACTTCTTTTCCTTTTGGCTGTTCCTTTCAGGGGTCGCCACAGCGAATTATGTGCCTCCATCCAACCCTGTCCTCTGCATCCTCTTCACTCACACCAATTAACTTCATGTCCTCTCTCACTACATCCATAAATCTCCTCTTTGGTCTTCCTCTAGACCTCCTGCCTGACAGCTCCAACCTCAGCATCCTTCTACCAATATATTTACAGTCTCTCCTCTGAACATGTCTAAACCACCTCAATCTGGCCTCTCTGACTTTATCTCCGAAACATCTAACATGAGCTGTCCCTCTGATGTACTCATTCCTGATCCTGTCCATCCTCATCACTCCCAAAGAGAACCTCAACATCTTAAGCTCTGCTACCTCCAGCTCTGCCTCTTGTCTTGTCTTCCATGCCATTGTCTCTAAGCTGTACAACATCGCTGGTCTCACCACAGTCTTGAACACCTTTCCTTTCATTCTTGCTGATACTCTTTTATCACACAACACACCTGACACTTTTCTCCACCCGTTCCAACCTACTTGCACTCGCCTCTTCACCTCTTTTCCACAGTCTCCATTGCTCTGAACCGTTGACCCTAAGTACTTAAAGTCCTGCACCTTCTTCACCTCTGCTCCCTGTAACCTCACCGTTCCACCTGGGTCCCTCTCATTGACACACATGTATTCTGTCTTACTGCGGCTAAACTTCATTCCTCTGTTTTCCAGAGCAGACCTCCATCTCTCTAGATTTTCCTCCACCTGCTCCCTGCTCTCACTACAAATCACAATGTCATCCGCAAACATCATAGTCCATGGAGATTCCTGTCTAACCTCATCTGTCAGCCTGTCCATCACCAGAGCAAACAAGAAGGGGCTCAGAGCCGATCCTTGATGCAGACCCACCTCCACCTTGAACTCCTCTGTCACACCTACAGCACACCTCACCATGGTTTGTACAGCTCTCATACATGTCCTGCACCACTCTAACATACTTCTCTGCCACTCCAGACTTCCTCATACAATACCACAGCTCCTCTCTCAGCACCCTGTCATATGCTTTCTCTAAATCTACAAAGACACAATGCAACTCCCTATGACCTTCTCTGTACTTCTCCATCAGCATCCTCAAAGCAAATACTGCATCTGTTGTACTCTTTCTAGGCATGAAACCATATAGCTGCTCACAAATGCTCACCTCTGCCCTTAGCCTAGCATCCAGTACTCTTTCCCACAACTTCATTGTATGGCTCATCAGCTTTATTCCTCTGTAGTTGCCACAGCTCTGCACATCTCCCTTGTTCTTAAAAATTGGCACCAGTACACTTCTCCTCCATTCCTCGGGCATCCTCTCACTCTCCAAGATCTTGTTAAACAAACTAGTCAGAAACTCTACTGCCACCTCTCCTTGACACTTCCATACCTAGTTGGTCATCAGGACCAACTGCCTTTCCACTCTTCATCCTTTTCAACGTCCTCCTCACTTCACTCTTGCTAATCTTTGCTACTTCCTGCTCCACACCAGTCACCTCTTCTACTCTTTGTTCCCTTTCATTTTCCTCATTCATCAACTCTTCAAAGTACTCCTTCCATCTTCCCATCACACTCCTGGCACCTGTCAATACATTTCCATCCTTATCTTTAATCACCCTAACCTGCTGCACATCCTTCCCATCTCTATCTCTTTGTCTGGCCAACCTGTACAAATCCACCTCTCCCTCTTTAGTGTCCAACCTAGCATACAAGTCCTCATATGCTCTTTGTCTGGCCTTTGCCACCTCTACCTTCACCTTACGCTGCATCTCCCTGTACTCCTGTCTACTCTCTTCAGTCCTCTCAGTGTCCCACTTCTTCTTAGCTAACCTCTTTCTCTGTATACACTCCTGAACTTCCTCTTTCCACCACCAAGTCTCCTTGTCCGCTTTCCAGATGACACATCGAGTACCCTCCTACCTGTCTCCCTGATCACATTAGCTGTAGTGGTCCAGTCATCTGGGAGCACTTCCTGACCACCCAGAGTCTCTCTCAGCTCATCCCTGAAAACTACACGACATTCTTCCTTTTTCAACTTCCACCACTTCGTCCTCTGCTCTGCCTTTGTCCTCTTCATCTTCCTCACCACCAGAGTCATTTTGGTAGTGTGTAAAATGACTCTGGTGGTGAGGAAGATGAAGAGGATCCTGTGTTGTCTGGCTACACTCTCCCCTACCACTACTTTACAGTCACTGGTCTCTTTCAGATTACAACGTCTACACAAGATGTAGTCCACCTGAGTGCTTCTACCTCCGCTCTTATATGTCACCCTGTGTTCCTGCCTCTTCTGGAAGAAAGTGTTCACTACAGCCATTTCCATCCTCTTTGCAAAGTCTACCACCATCTGTCCTTCTGCGTTCCTGTCCTGAAGATCAAACCTGCCCATCACATTCTCATCACCTCTGTTCCCTTCACCTACATGCCCATTAAAATCTGCACCAATCACCACTCTCTCACCTCTGGGGATGCTCTGCATCACTTCATCTAACTCACTCCAGAATTTCTCCTTCTCTTTTAACTCATATCCTACCTGTGAGGCATAACCACTCACAACATTGAACATCACCCCTTCAATTTCCAGCTTCAGACTCAACCTGTCTGATACTCTTTTCACCTCTAGAACATTCCTCACAAACTCCTCTTTCAGGATAACTCCTACTCCGTTTCTCTTCCTATCTGACCCATGGTAGAACAACTTGAACCCTGCTCCTAAGCTTGTAGCCTTGCTACCTTTCCACCTGGTCTCCTGGACACACAGTATGTCCACCTTCCTTCTCTGCATCATGTCAATCAACTCTCTAGCCTTCCCTGTCATAGTCCCAACATTCAAAGTCTCTACTGTCAGTCCTACATTCTTAGCTTTCCTCTTCTCTCTCTGCCTACGAACACCCCTTCCTCCTCTCCTTCTTCGTCTTTGACCAACAGTAGTCCACCGGTACCATGCAGGTCAACAGCACCGGTGGCGGTCGTTGTTAACACGAGCCCCGACCGATCCGGTATGGAAGTCATTTTCACGATTCGCATTTTTAATTTGGCATGTGTTTTACGTCGGATGCCCTTCTTGACACAACCCTCTGCATTTATCCAGACTTGGGACTGGCACAAGAAGACACTGGCTTGTGCCCCCTTGCGGTTGCATTACACATACACACACATACACACATATACATACACACACACATATATACATACACATATATATATACATACACACACACACATATATACATACACACATATATACACACACATATATATATATACACACACACACACATATATATACACACATATATACACACATATATATATATATATATATATATATATATATATATATATATATATATATATATATATATATATATATATATATATATATACACATATATACATACATACATACATACATACACACATACACACACATATATATACATACACACATATATACACACACACATATATATATACACATATATACATACATACATACATACATACATACACACACACACACATACATACACACACACACACACATATACACATATACACACATATATGTGTGTATGTGTATACACACGTATACATGTGTGTACACACATACATACATGTATATCTCAAGTCCTGTTTGCTTATTTATGTTTATTTCCTTTCTACAAATCTGTTGCAGGACTTTTTGATTGCACATGTTTCATTCATAAACCAAATAAGATTATTAGGACAACACTCAAAAAACATGGAATGCAGATTTTTGCTTTAGGTGTCGTATGGGGTGCTGTATAGTGGTATGTGGACCCAAAAGCAGATGAAAAGGAAGTGGTATCAGGGTGAAGTAGCCGGATAACTACCGTGTTTATTGTGGGGTGGTATGCAGGCAAGTACAGGCAGACCGGTAAGCAGACAGGTAATGAACAGACAAAAGGCAGATAAGTTACCGGCTGGCAGAGGTGAAGGCAGGGGAGTGACTCCAAGGTGGAAAACAGTTCACAAGGGAGCAGGCAAAATCCAAAAATCCAAAATCCAACCAAGGTCCACGGGAGAACAAAGAATCCAACACAAACTCATGGAAACAATGCTCGGCAGGAACAACACCATGTGTACAACGATGATCCAACCCTGAACAAAGAAGAGACCCAGACTAAATACCCTTGGGGAGGTGAGACAACGGGACACAGGTGCAGGGTGGGCGGAGGAGTCCGGAGGAGGGATTCAAGGGCCAGGTGGGAGACTTCGGACAGTTGCCCCTGGGGCTGGACAGGTGCGGAGCTGGGGACTACGGGCGGACGGCCCAGGGGCTGGACAGGTGCGGAGCTGGGGACCTCGGAGCTGATCTCCCGAGGTCCGTGATGGAGATTGACACCATCCGAAGGCCTGACAGAAGGCCGGCGGCGAACACTGAGAGTTACAGGAGGCCGGCAGCAAAGGCGGAGCACTTCTGGAGGCCAGCAGCGAAGACCGAACCCTTCTGGAGGCCGGCGGCGAAGACCAAGAGTCTCTGGAGGCCGGCGGCGGACGCTGAACCCTTCGGGAGGCCGGAATCCTTCTGGAAGCCTGCCCATCAGCTCAGGGACCAATGATGATACAGCAGGGCCGGGGACTGGCAACAAGACGTCAGGACGGGGAGCCAGCGACTGGGCAGCTGGACCTGGAGCCGGCGACGGTGGGACATCAAGGCATGGCGCCGAGGCGGCTGGACCTGGAGCCGGCGACTGGGCCTCAGAACAGGTAGCCGGCGACGGAGCCTCGGGACGGGGAGCCAGCGACTGGGCAGCTGGACGGGGAGCCGGCTTCTGAACAGCAAGATGGGGAGCCGGTGTCGGAGGAGCATTAGAACTGGGAACCGTTGTCTGGAGCTCCAGACATGGAGCCGACGTTGGGACCCCAGGACCAAGTGTCGGGACTGCAGGGCTGGAAACAAGGAGCTGCTGTGATTCAGCAGGGACCGGAGGAGGCTGCTGCAAGGCAGCAGGGCTGGGAACAAGGAGCTGCTGCGATCCAGCAGGGGCTGGAGCAAGAGGCTGCTGCTATCCAGCAGGGGCTGGAGCGATCCCACCAGAAACAGAGGTGATGGTGATCCAGCATTGGCGCTGCTGCGATCCAGCTGGGAAAGGAGTCAACTGAGAGACCAGGGAGCTGCTGAGGTCCGGCGGAGAGTCCAGGGAGTTGCTGAGGTCCGGCGGAGAGACCAGGGAGCTGCTGAGGTCCGGCGGAGAGTCCAGGGAGCTGCTGAGGTCCGGCGGAGAGTCCAGGGAGCTGCTGTGTTCCAGTAGGGCGTGATGGTGGTGCCTGAGGCTGCAGCTGTCCAGCAGGGCGTGATGGTGGCGACTGAGGATGCTGCAGCCGGGCAGAGGCGGTGAGCAAGAAGAGACCCAGACTAAATACCCTCGGGGAGGTGAGACAACAGGACACAGGTGCAAACAATCAAGGAAGGACCAACAATCAAAACTGGAGGGAAAACAAAGACAGGAAGTAAAAACACAAGACACACAAGGGAAGGAGAATACTACAAAATAAAACAGGAAGTGACAACACCTAAACTACCACATTAGGAAGTTCCTAATAGTATCTAAGGTGCCAGAGGTGTGGCACAAATGAGCTTTGAGCCCCTTCGGACCATCAGGTACAGTGCGCACTGCAGACTGCATAACAGGAACTGCGGAAACAGCCAAAGTCAGCAGAGATACCCCACCCCACAGTCAACACCCTCCTTCCCCCTCTCCAACCTCCAGAGCTCTGGACTATATAGTGACTATTGTATGTGGACAGCAACACCTGTAGAACAGTATTTGGCTTAATGTTGCACATTCTAACAATTCATGCAGATTAGGTCAAGAGGAAACTCTAAAGCGCTGGAATATGTAATGTGCAGGGACCCTCAGAGCCATGCAGGAGGCAATACTGTGAAACAAGTCCTTTATTTAGCTAGAGTATGTTGTGGACAGCCTGTGAGTGTTTGGTCGTCTGCTTTGTGGTGTGAGGTTTAAATGACCTACAAATTGTGCTCCAGTGGATGGAGAGTGTCACCCAGGAAGTACTGGCCTGTGTGGGTGAGTTTCAGGGCAGAAAGACAGGACAGCACAGTCTAGGGATGTCAGATTGTTGTTCTGCATCTCAACTAAGTTGATGTGTTTCATGAAATCGACCCCCTCACAGGTCTTGATCTATTCCCTTTCATACAGTTATCTGAAGCAGTGGTTTAGAGCATCCCTGTTGTTTCACTTCCTCCATGTATAAAATGGCTACTATGCAGGACACTGGTGAACCTGTAGCACAGCCATGTTTTTGCCTATGGAAAGCAGCTATTTCTTTAAAATACAGTATGTGGTATTCGGATACGGATCCAGCAGTGAGCAACTGGTCTGAGTGTAGTTGGTTTCTATTGATTTAAGTTACTTAAATCTAAAAAAAAGTCGATAACTCACCTTGATAATGTCTAGATCAATTTAATGAACGTACACACACACACACATTTATTTAGCAGTTTTTGCACACACTGAATTGCCTCTAAATTGACCAGTAACCCTTACCTCATACTTCACTGGAATACCTGCTGCCTTCAGAGCTTCATAACATCACCTTCTGAACCCTGTTAGTGATGTCACTGCCATGTTTTTCATACAGCCACCAAGAAGCAGATGGCAGACAGCATCATACTTGTCTCATGATATTGCTCAGCATCCGCCTGTGTGCCAGCAACTTCATGATTGACGCTGGAAGGCGTACAACCTGTTACCACATGGCTGTTTCCAGGTCACTGCTAATCCCCTCCAATCTTCTTTCCTCCTCATTAGCCATCTTACCCACTCCTTTCCCTGCTGCGCTCACGATAAACCCTGTTTATGACTAATTCTGTTTTACACGCCATAGATTGAACCTAGGTTTGGTCCTGGAATTACTGCTGAATTCTTATCTGTAACGGTGTGACATGACAGGCAGGCCAGACATTTTGATCAACAGAGGAACTCTAAGATGAAGCTGGCTGGAGAATAAATAGAGGTGGCTTTAGGAAGAGCCAAGAATGGACCGTCTCTACGAGCAAAATCCTCTGTGTGCATGAAGTTGTGCATGTCAATATGGTTTGACCAATTCTGCAGCAATAGCTGGTTTGTATGTGGAGTCTGAGATAACCTGGTGGGAGATAGACTGTGGAGCCAAACATCATTAGATTCTTCAGCAAAATATCAAGACGGAAATCAAGGAAAACAACAAGATACCCAACAGGTACATACACAGATTACAGCTGGAAATGGTAGTTTCAAGGGTTAACCCTTGAAACTACCATTTCCAGCTTCAATTCATAACAGAAGTTATCTCATTGCACTTTTAGATATAATAGCAGATTTAGACTGTACTCTTTAAAAACACTTTACTTGCTGTATGATAGTATTCCATATATTGTGCCAATATCTCATTGTAGCTAATGTATAAAATCTTCTGATTTGTGGGTTTGTGTCCACACAAAATTAATTTATAATAAGAACCACTGTTGGGTTGAACAAATAAAACTGCAGGATTATTTGTTGATCCAACAGGTTTTATTATGCATTACTGATGTATGCACAACCAGAGCTGGACTTACCTTTACTATGCATCTCAAAGGAATTCCTGTAATTTAGTTGTGCACTTTCATAATGTTGATGTGCAAAAGACATATTACAAAGTGGTCAAAATCTGTGCAGCAGATAGATATCCTGACTTTTAGTCCCTAGTATGGGTCAAGCACCAAAACACTGGATCCTCCACTTCCCATAATGCAGCTGGATAGCATCTGTCATTAGACCCTCACCCTACCTCCAGTATGTAATGCAGGCTTTCTGTTTAAAGAATCCTGACATCCTATGACATCAGGATTATTTTCTTAGACTTGACAAAGATCTTCCAGAGTAGAACATATTTTCCAATTGACTGAGTAGGACTATTAGAGGTGGAACGCATGAATCACTTTGCTGATTTGAATGACTTCGTTCAGTTCAAAGATTCATAGTCACTGACTATGTCGTTCATTCACTTTTTTCCTAAGCTAAGCGGTGACATCACCATTCAAATACACTTCAGTACGTATAACAGTTAAGTGATTGCATCACAGTTCATACGGTTGCAACATTCAGTTCTGTTTGTATTCAATTCAGTAGTATGTTCAGTCTGTTGCACTTTGACAGAATGATTTCAGTATGTTTTCGTCTTCTACCTACAACCAATCCTTTAGCCTCAGTGGTTCAATTTCAGAGGATCAGAAATCAGAAATACTTTATTGAAACTATTTGCCATCATGACCCCTCAGAGTGCAGGCATCAAGGACTGATGAACAGGTGAGGGGGACCCCTGCACTAACCTGACCCATTACTGCCACTTTATTCAGCAGTCTGACCAACTTTGATTCAACATTCAAACCAAACATGTAAACCACTGACCATCATTTCTAAAAAAGGATGCCATTTCTATAAGATATGACAGATATTTGCCCTTTCTTTCTTTCTTTCTTTCTTTCTTTCTTTCTTTCTTTCTTTCTTTCTTTCTTTCTTTCTTTCTTTCTAAGCAGGGATATTTTTTAAAAATGTGAATCAACACTCCCCACTCCTCATAGCCAACCACACCAACAATTAGAATTGCAAAGTTTCTAAGGCAGGGGATGGCAAATAGCGCCTTGTGGGCGAAATCTGGCTTTCAATGAAAACGGTTTGGTCAATACATTAAATCTGAACATTTTCCTTGGCACTGAAGCCAGAAGTAGAATTCAAACATCAATCAAACATCTAGTGTATTTCCAAATGAATTAAATGAATTATATTCATGGAAAAATTCTAACCCTGGGACCTGATGACTTCTTTTCTAACAGTTACATTTCTCATTTTTGTCATAGTTACAGTAATTATTCAACTAATATTATTAGGCTGAAGTGAAGATACTTGAGAACAAGATGATTTTGTATAGCCAATGAACTTAGACATCTATCTAAAATCTTGAATTATCAAAATTTGAACTGTGAGGTCTGTTGGGATTTACAATGGTTAAAGAGGGGCACCCACTTGTGTAGGTGCGATCAATTAATTATGGTTATCAGAATGATCAAAGACAATCATACATAAGTCCTCGGGGGCACCACTCTTCTTAAAGAAAAGAAATGATTAATTGACTGAGTCTCATAAAATACACTAGACTATCAATTTGGGACTCAGATTAGTAATTAAATTAATAACTATAACCAGAATTACCACTAATAGCTAGCAGGTTGGAGGATTTGGAGTTCAACATAGAAGAGGTTGGCAAATTACTCACTCTTGTGAAACATTAAAGAAGCCAGCAAAATTATACACAAGCATTTGTTTAACAGATAAACAAAGCAAAAAACACACAATGTGAAGTCTAATTCTAAATACACTACACTACAGAACAAAGGGTGTGTGTGTGTGTGCAGGTCTGGGTGCGTGCCAAAAGGAATGTGTGTATGTTTCTTTGTTCTGCCTCCGTATGTCTCGCGTGCACGAGCATGAACCCACATGGTCAGAAAAAAAGGAACATGTGAAGCGGGAGCTTTAAAGTTTCTCTCCACCAGGTCTGGTTGTCTTTAAGGGCCAAACTAGAAGTGTATGTGCGTGACCTGTTTAGGATAACGGTGCCAAGTTAAAAGGAGTTAGTTAGCATGCAAACATCAACTTAGTGGTGGCTGAGAACTACGGGTATGTTAACCATGGAGAAGATCACAATAATAAAACCTCAATGAAAACACATCAGTTACGTCACATGTACAAAAGTTAAACAGTCCTTTGCTCAGCTATATACACTGTTACTTACTGTGCTATGCCCAGTTGTTACGTTACCAGTCTGTGGGAGGGAAAGAGAGGTGGCTTTGGTGCTGCTGTTAGCTGGCGGACTGTCTGTTGTAGACGAACCAAGATGGGAAGAACTGTGGTTCCGCTGTGGAAGCGTCTTTTGCTGTGCAGTGTCCGCTTGTAGAGATCACAGGAAGCCGGTCGCGCTGCCTGTGGTTGTCCTTACAGAGTTAACAGCTCAGTGTTAACTTGCTTCGTGCTTCTTAAAGTTAGCTGGCACCTAGGGATCTCTGGTGCCACGACTATCATCGACAGATGCTGCGTCCTGACTGTGAAGAAACTGCATCATCAGTTGCAAGGGTAGGAAGGCATACAGCAAACCAGAAGGCCAGACCTTGTATGCTAACGCATCCACCATCAAAGGAGGGGCCTTGGTTGGTCTCAGGGAGAACCAAAGCAGACAATGAGTATCCTCCGTGCTTGCAAAAAGATTGGCCACCAGACGTCCGAACCGTTGCCAGATTTATGCAATTATGTGCAGGGAAAGGCTCCAGTCCTCCTCGAGTGGATGTGCTGGATGACCAGCGATGTGTGGGCTTCCACCTCCTGCCTGGACACAGTGAGAATCAGCCAATTGTCGAGGTCAAGATTCCCATGCTTTTCTCCCTGAGTGGCGCCAGAGAACTTGGAGAATGTGCAAGGGGCCAGAGAATATCCGAAGGGCAGGTGGCAGTATTGGTAATATTGGCACGGTAGAATGGGGACATGGAAGTACACATTAGTCAGATCTGTGGACGTCATCCGGTCGCCTGCCTGAATGCAATCCATCAGCTGTCTGATTCTCAACATGCAGAAGGGCCTCTGCACAATGAAGCTGTTCAGAATGCACAGGTCCAGAATGGGTCACATGCCCCCCGATTTCTTGGGCACCATAAAGTACGGGGAGAAAAAACCCATCCATGCCTCTGGATGGCAGAGGAGCACAACTATCTCCTTCTCCATGGCCGCCCACTTGGGATAGAGAGGTCTGAATAATGCCAATGAATGGAGAAGGTTGATGGCAGAATTGCAAGGCGTAGCCTTTCTGTAGCATCCTGTCTAGCCAAAAGTCTGGTGTGGTTGACCCAGGCAGATGAGGCAGGACAGGTGGAGGTTGGCAGGCACCATGGGCGCAGAGCAGGAAGCACACAGCTTGGAAGACATCTTGAATAGCAACTGTGACACTGGATGGTGACAAAAAGTTGCAGGTGGTGATGGATAGATCTCAAGTGGCTGAGTAACAAAGGGAGATGAGCAATGCATGCACTGGGGCTTTGTAGGGGGAGGGTGCTAACCCCTGATTGGGCAGGCACAACAGTTTTTTCTCAGGTGCTGAGGCGGAGCCTCGAGAGGGTAAACCAACAGCAAAGCCCTTTAGGTGGCGGAGCATGTACAACATAGAACTAGTAAGGCAATTACTGCATCACCCTATCAGGGTTTATTTTGCAATAATGACCTGAGACTAGTGCTGGAACAGCTGCGGCCCATGGTCAGACCCCTCCTGGATCCCCTTCAGTTCGCCTACCAGCCCCGACTGGGAGTTGAGGACGCCATCATCTACCTGCTTAACCGCATCCACACCCACCTGGACAGGCCGGCAAGCACGGTGAGGATCATGTTTTTGACTTCTCCAGTGCTTTTAACACCATCCGGCCTGCCCTGCTGGGAGAGAAGCTGGCAGCGATGCAGGTGGACGCCCCCTTGTGTCCTGGATTGTGGACTACCTGACTGGCAGACCACAGCATGTGCGGCTGCAGCACTGTGTGTCAGACAGCGTGGTCAGCAACACTGGGGCCCCTCAGGGGACTGTCCTCTCTCCCTTCCTCTTCACCATCTACACCACAGACTTCAGCTACCACACAGAGTCCTGCCACCTTCAGAAGTTTTCTGATGACTCTGCTGTGGTGGGATGTGTCAGCGGTGGTGATGAGACGGAGTACAGGGCTGTGGTGGGTAACTTTGTTTCATGGTGCGAGCAGAACCATCTGCAGCTCAATGCGACAAAGTCAAAGGAGCTGATTGTGGATCTACGGAGGGCCAAGGCACCAGTGACCCCGGTTTCCATCCAGGGGTCAGTGTGGACATTGTGGAGGACTACAAGTACCTGGGAGTACACTTGGATAATAAACTGGACTGGACCAAGAACACTCAGGCTGTTTACAGGAAGGGCCAGAGCCGCCTCTATTTTCTGAGGAGGCTGAGGTCCTTCAACATCTGCCGGACAATGCTGAAGATGTTCTATGAGTCTGTGGTGGCCAGTGCTATCCTGTATGCTGTTGCATGCTGGGGCAGCAGGTTAAAGGTAGCGGACGCAAACAGACTGAACAAACTGATCCGTAAGGCCAGTAACATTGTGGGGGTGGAGCTGGACTCTCTGGCGGTGGTGTCAGAGAGGAGGATGCTGGCCAAACTACACGCCATCTTGGACAGTGTCTCCCACCCGCTCCATGACGTGCTGGCTAAACAAAGGAGCACCTTCAGCGGAAGACTCATCCCACCAAAGAGCACCACAGAGCGCCACAGGAAGTCATTCCTGCCTGTGGCCATCAAACTATTTAACTCCTCCCTCTAAGGATTAGTCTGTTTGACCCTAGGTCACTAAACTGGACATTGAGCATTACATCTTAATAATAATTGTGCAATATTCTGTTTACTACTCAAGTGCAATATTAGTTTTCCCTTGTTAGTTTTTCTTATTACTGTTACGGATATACCTCAATTACTCTCGACAGTACATGCACCTCCGCTTTTACTATTATTTATTACATAATTAGTGACATTGTATTTATACTGTACTTCACCATCTACCAGTAAACCCACTTGGTACTCGACACTTAGTTTATCTTATACTTATACCAACATGTTACTTAATTTATTTCTGACCTGTTTATAGTGTATAATATCGTTTTCTCCTGTGTGCACTGACGTAAAGAAGAGCTACTGGAACAAAGAGTTTCCCTACGGGGATCAATAAAGTATTTCTGATTCTGATTCTGATTCTGATTATCACATACATAACACACATTCAAAGTAAAATGAAATCTCAGACACCTATAAATCATCATCATTTTGCGTCATCACTGACTGGTGTAGTATTGCAAAACTTTAATTTGGCATCTATAAAATGTGATGCATTGCACTGTGGGATGCAATACAAAGTAGAACGTAGTGTAGGCTACATGCCATGAACACAATTTCTTTGTTGTTCCATTGTTGGAATGTTTGAGGGCACTATCTAGAGCAAACACTCTGTATTTAGACACTCAAATAGTACGTTTGTAATTGCTCTGCTCAATATTTACTACCCACATCAGAACCGTGACATCACATCCTTTTCCAGTGCTGAATGTGGGGCAGTTTCATTGAATGGAAGGATAATGTGACTTTACCTGAATGATCATGTATGATGGGCACCTGGAGGAAGTGAGCCACTTCTTTGTCAGATGCTGGGTGAGGAGCTTTTGCTTGGATAAATGGGCTGCCATGTTTGGATTCACTGATACAGTGATACACACAGAGGGGCTAAACAGATTCTGCTTGGGGCCGTGAAAGGCTTGACACCGGCCCTGCTCTTTAGACGGCTGTAATGTGTGTGGCTGCACTGTAGGTGGAGGCTGGAGCCTACTGGACCTTCAGATGGGAGGAGGCACTAAAGCTTTGTTGTTATAATAAAGGCTCAACCACGGTCAGCGTTTTCCCTCACCGGGTCACGTTTCTTCTGTCCAGTTTCCACGGTGCAAGTTGGGCAGAAAACTGCGGATTTTCTCTTGGAGCGTTAAAAGAAGAACGGAGAGTTAACGACACGGTGAAGGAAACCATCCGTAGACATGTAAGATGCCATTAACTGTCTCACATTTTCTACATCAGTTGGATGAGTGTTGTTGGTTTCAAAGATTTTCACGTTTTAGTTTAACAGCGTCCTGTTGCACAACCAGGAAGAATGACTCCTTCTGAGTAAGCTACAAGCACCATCAAGGAGAAGCAACGTCACCGCACATAAACCATCACAGCACGCACGTCACTTTGTAATGTCAGCACAGCGGAGCTGCTTTAATAATGGACTTTAATGTGTTGTAACAGTGTTAGCAGCAGGATTTGATTGGTCTGACTGTTGACTGAACTTCGGACACCACGTGTTTCATCAGCATTTATGTAGGCGTTAACTGCCTCTCTCTCGTGGTGCCGCTGTGTTTTAGCCTAAATAAAACAGGCACATTAGCTAATGTCTGCTATGCAAATGTACTCAAACACGGTAGTCTGCTCACAGTGCCACTGCAAATGTACAGCAAGAAATGACATACCGCTAAAAAAAAGACAAAGCTAAAGCTAAGATGAATAACACACAGACACACGTTAATTTAACCACGTTTGTTGCTGATGTTGTAGTTAGTGGTTGTGATGTACTGGACTTCATTATATGGGTGTTTCAAATATTCGCCTCCCTCATGTATGTCACTAGTGTGGACAAAACATGTCTGTTTGAAATGGTACGTGTTAGTAGGAAGTGGTATCTGTCAGAACATAAGTGATGTTGCTTGCAAATATGCATGTGTTGCTGATATGTGGCATATACCCGCAGAACATGAGCTGATCTACATGCCAGTAGTCTGTAGTTAAATATGCCAGTGAGTGCTTGTATATGCTGGTGGAGAGTGACAAGTGACATGCCATTTAGAAGTGGCATATGCCAGTAGATCAGCAGCATACCATTAACCAATGTTTAATCTTGACTTCACTCAAACACAATTTGGCTCAACGTCATGATAGGGTATATAGGCCTTCTTAAGAATTAGAAATAGTGCAACTTGTTGCAGTAACGAACTAACTAACTAGCTAAATAAATTCATAAATCATGTCATATTTCGAAACTGAAAAAATACACTTCGAAAGGTTGGAACACTGTGTTTGAAAGCTTGAAATATAATAAAAAGGTTTTGCAAGATTAAACTAGGTTTCAATGGCTTGCATAATGTTTTGATTGGCTCTTTATTTTGAAACTTGATTTCTGGCAGCGTTGCCTGTCAGAAACTCTGAAACTGGGTTCCTGGAGGCAGGGGCATTTGCTTTTAACCTATTGTTTGCTCTCTGCTGAAGTACAGTCCAAGCGCATGTCGTATTTACAGGATTAGGTGGGATTGACAGACTGCTCCGCCAATGACTGACGCGCACAGGATACACGAACAGGATGCACGGTTCTCTGCGCTGTCTGCCTGTGGCAGGCACTACTAAGTTAAAACCTTTTTCATTAGATTTCAACCTTTCAAAGCTTTTTTTCAGTTTGACATGATATTCATCCCATAGATGCGCACCGCACTGCCTTTATTGTTGAAACCTACAATTTAAAAAAAGAGCAGCGCGCAAAACGCTTACTGCCTAAGCGGGGAATCACACAGAGATGCGCCGCTACAAACTCGTCACCAGCAAAACCATTGTATCCTATGGTACGGCGCACCTGGCGTGCGCTCCTCTCTTGCGCTGCGCTTCGTGTTTTTCTAGCGGTTTTTAGATGCACATAAAAGTTAAAATATTCTCAACTTTTCAGCGCAAGGTGCGAAGTCAATGTCAAACCTCGCCCAGGCAGCCAATCAAATCAAGCAAGAGTTTACACTTTCTTCATGTTGCTTGAGCAGCCAGGTGAATCCCTCTGGTGAGTTTAATGCCGTTCACTATGTCGATAAAGCTGTTGGACTGTCAGAGAGCTACGCTCCACAGGTGCACCAGCTGTTTTGGCGTTTTTGAAGTGGCTGCGCCTGTAGCGGTGCGTCTCTGTGTGATCGCCCCTTATAGAAAACAACTGGAAAAAGATGCCTCTCATGGCAAAAAACGTGGCCTGTCTGATCAGGGCCTTAAGAGGCAAATTACTATTGGATACTTGTCCTTTCCGCAACTTTTTTTAAACACACAACATGCTGAGACATTTATAGAAAGTATTATCCATGTGGGGCGTCCAGATAGCCGAATGGTTAATGCACATCCCATATACAGTAGCTGCAACGTCTATGGTTCGATTCCAGCAGGGGGCTTTGTTGCATTGAATAAACCCCCCACTTATTTCCTGTCTGCCTCTTATTGCTGAGGCCTTCTTCAGTATGCTTAATATCAGACAGAACACACAACAAAGTAGAATTACATGTGATTTGGAATCTGGATAGTAAACTAAGTATATGGTTGTACAAATGTGTTCACTTTGATCAGCAATGAGCTTGTTGCAGTTAAGATATGGAAATTTACAATTTGGAATGCTGATACAAAAATGTCAAATCTGAAAAGAATCCTTCAGATTGAGGAATCCTTTATAAAAGAAAGCTATGGGGGTGCACAGAATGCATAACCCACCTGAGGATCACTAGGGCTAGAAGTAATGATTGGATTAATACTCTGAAATGAAAACTTCTTACTCAGAGACAATTAACCTGTCTGTTGCCAGTGTTTTGCTGCTGTCCAGAAACAAGCCTTCTTTCACCTATATTTTTGTCTGTCTGTCTCTCTGTCTCAGACCCAGTGATGGTCTGCTGTAGAAACCAGATTATGTGGCTTTACCTACGATCTCCACCCCTCCTGACAAGTCTTTGACACTCTGGACTTTAAATGTAATTAAGGTCAGACTCCCTCATTCCTGCTATAATGGAGAATCACAGCCTGCTGTCCCTCACTGTGGCCTTGCTGGGTTTTCTGAGCCCATGTCTGACAAGACTGAATCCCAGAGTCTCCTTCCCTATGGGTAAGTAAAGACTCGCAAGGAATCACACTTGTTTTGTTTTCCTTCATCCTGTTGGTAAACTTAAAAGTACTTAATGGTAGCAATCTGATAAAGATGGGAAGAAGAAGACCACAAGCCATTGTTAACAGTGCAGGTTTCAAAATTTAAAAAAGGCTGTGCAGATGTTTTATGAGCTAGACAGTGCGTTATGTCTTGTTTTGTCATTTTTAGACTGACTATAGCACTATGCATAAAAAGGGACTGTGTTGGTGTGGCCATGTTGGTAAAGGTACAGGTGATAAAAAGAAAAATGAATCAGGAAGTCCAGTTTGAAGGCTTATCAGACACCAGTAAATACTGTGACATAACTTGGGATGAGGTATTCAGGGCTGTTTGACATCTGAAGAATGAATGCTCTGTGCAAATTAGCAGATTGCAGCCTGTTTACATCTGGATGCTTTTAATTGTCTGTGGTAATTAAATGAAAATGCCTAATCCCAGTGTTAACTGCTGTGAAACAACAGGTAGTCCTGGGAGACACCTCACCCGCTTCAGTAGCCATGATGTCAGCAACACCACCACACTGCTGCTCAGTGAGGATGGAGACATGCTGTATGTAGGAGCCCGGGATGCTGTGTTAGCACTGGATGTTAGCCACAAGGACGTCATCATACTGAGGAGCAAGGTGGGAGAGCAACCACTGATGGAGTTGCAGGCCCAGCCTAAATCGAAAGAGTCATCAGTACTTAAGTTATTAATTACTGCCATTACATTTTGAATTTATGGAACTCAAAGACAAACTATGATAAAGCAAAATTTTCGTCAGAAAATTGCAGGTGTTTACAGTGAAAACAATGGGAGCGGCAGCGTCAACCGCTGGCTGTCTGAAAGCAGCTTGTGAGGTGAAAGCAGCTGAACTGTCAGCTGAAGTGTAAGAGCTGAAAACAGCTGAATTGTCAGTCAAAGTCTAAGTCAGTTGACTTGACGAGTAAGCACCCAAAGCGAGGTTTAAGAAATAAAAGCATTTTGACTTTGAAGAGTAAGAGATGAAAGCAATTTCTGGAAGTGCTGAAGACAGTTTAAGGCACTGTAAGCAATTGAAATGTCAGTTGGTATAAGCTTACTTGACATGTAACAGGTGAAATGGTAAATGGACTGTACTTATATAGCACCTTTCTAGTCTTTCTGACTACTCAAAGCGCTGCACCCCATTCACACAGCAATGGCAGAACTGCTCATCAATGTAACTAATCATTCACACAAAAACAAAAATCATTCACAACAAAACCTCGGGAGCAATTTGGGCCTTAGATTGTTGGACGACCCGCTCTACCACTAAGCCACAGTCGCCCCTCAAGCAGTTGCATTGTCAGTTCTGTAGTTAATAAGGCAGTTAAATGGCTGTCCTGTTTCTTAGGACAAGTTTTTATTCTAAAGCACAAATTGTGTATGAAGTATGAAAACTGTATGAGAAGGAAGAGGTCGATATGTTTTTGATGAGCTGATGTGTTTGAACATTCTGCACAATACACACTAATGTTAAAAACTGAAAAAAGAGAACACGTACGCTGGGGACACACTGAAGCGCTGCGAAGTGCCATGCTAGGTCATTTATCCTGCTGTAGCCATGAATTTATAACTTAAAGCTTTGTATGTGTTTTGTGGGGCATCGCTTCTTCTGCAACAGTGAAGTTAAAAGGATCGCCTCGTGTGATGATCTGCGGGGAGGGGCACACACACGTTTCTCTCTTGGTTTAGAGACACCTGACAAATATGTGGAATAAGTGCATAATTTAAAAACACAATCACAGCAGTGATACTATTGCTAATAAATATAGGGGGATAGGCAGATCTTGATATTTCATCATGGGGGTCACCTGGGGTGATCCCAGGAGACCAGTGGGGAGAGGGGCAGAGAAATCAAAAGGGTTGGCAAGAATGTGATATTATTTATCAGAATCTGGCTGCACCTCCCTCATCACTGTTAAGTACCTGATTAGCATATGATTATGATTTTACCACAGTGTATTAGCACCTTGGTCACGCCAATCACATGCTAATCAGGTACTTAACAGTGATGAGGAGGTGCAGCCACAATAGGGATTACCATCATGGAAACAATTAGGTCAGTTTCAGGTGAAACTAGGCAGAGTAATCAGCAGATACTCAGGTAGACTCCTTCCTGAGGGCGGGGCTTATGTAACAGAGTAGCTTAACTTTCTGAGTTCCCGGTCCATTTTTTCCCAATTGAGAATGACTTCCGGATGGGAGCTGAAACATCTTGATTCTGAAAACAGTGTCCAGATGACTACGACTGAAACCTTTTCTACGAGTGTCCAGATGACTACGAAACCTTTTCTACAATAGAACACTCCTGGACGAATGAGGGACTACACTGTATTATCAGTGTGTTTGCTTGCCAGATTCGCTCGCTGCATGCTGAAAAAATTGACCAGACACCGAAACTATCGCTTCGGAGCGCGAGCTGACTGCGGAGCCCCGACCTACCCAATTGGTTAACATGGGCGCCTAAACGAAGCCGGCAGCGCTTCTGCGTCCTGTGTGTCCCCGGCATAACTGCAGACTACATTCACAATAGAAGAAGTGTGCTTGGATAATTTTACAAGTGGTTTTGTAGTTAGTTTTGCTTATACCTCAATGTGTTTGTGAGTCACTGCAGTTTTAAAACAAATACTTATACAAATATAATTGTTTGGTGCGAAAATCAGAGTCAGATGAGAAGATGGATATCAAACAATTTCAGCTCTGTTTGTCATGCTGCAGTTTGTTTTCCGTTTGTGGTGTCACAATTCCAATCAGACTTTATTCTTGATTTAATATTGACTGAAATGGCATTCCATATTACTCCAGCGCACTGTGTGCCAAACAATCACACATGTTTATGGTACATTGAATTGCCATATGAAATGTAGCTGGCAGTTAGCTTCAGAGAAGAGAAAAGTATGTGGGAGTACGTAGGTTTTTTAACTGAAGTTATTTGGAAACATGTTTTCTTGACTCTTTTGCCTGTAGAAAAATGAAGTGATGTGGATAATAATATGAACAGTGTGCCTCTGAGAACACAGTGCAGGCATGATAACATTTCTTCATACAAAATAAAAACACTTTATGCAAAAATGGAAACACTTCCTGATATAACTGGTAGCAGCTGTTTGTATGTCTCAGCAGTGTAAAAAATAAATTGTTCAAAACAAAAATAAAATATTGTTGCACAGATAAAGTGGGTAGCATCCATTTCAATATAATTTCTAAATGAAGAACTGCTTCATTTAGCTGCTATGTTCTTCTGAATCCCTACGCAATAACTATAGCTTTGTAATGGAAAATGTGAAAATGTAAAAATGTGTCTATTCTGAAGTTTTTATTGTTCAGCTGCAGCTTGCGGTTAAGATGGATGTAAATCTCAGCTGCTTTGATGAATTTGACTTTCTTCTCTTCTTTCAGCTGGACTGGAGCCCTTCAGAGAAAGACCTTGAACAATGTTCCATGAAAGGCAAGAAAATGGCAAGTTGATTTGTACAGATGTACAAACATGGGCGCCTGGTTATGTTTTAAAATGGGAGAGCAAACTTGGAAAGATACATAATTGGTGGAGGTCTAGGTCCTCCCCCAGAAAAAAAAAGTAATTTGAAACATATTTCCTGCATTTCTACACCACCTAAGTTGACTTATGGTAACAATAGAGATAATAAAAAATAATTTCCAAAACATAAAATAATCCTAATTTTGTATAGGCCCTACTCAATCTTACAGTTAGATGAATAATAATGACACATTATGAGGTTGTGTGTTCCTCACTTTGACTGTAACTGCATGGCTCATAAAATCCCATCTGAGCCAGCTGTGGTGAAGCAGGGTTGGATGGAGAACATGCTGGACAGGTGGTGGTGCTCTAATAAAGGTTTGGGAAATACTACTCTAGGTTAGTCTGCTGTTGTGTGGGGCAAGGGAGAGAGCGGGGCAGCAAATTACCCTGAGATATTAATAGTAATTGGGGATGTAGTGGTAAAATATAAGGTGGATAAACTATAAATGTCCACTGGCTAAACTGTCAAATGTTAGCTAATGTTTAACTCAAAAGGTGAGTAAACCCTATTTTGCATTTGAAAAAGGTGGGTAAACTGGGTTTATGTGTGTTTACCCTCCACTGTATTCCAAATAATATAATGCAAAATATGAATAGCCACGTTACACTTAAAAGAGCCGACTGTTTGATTCAGCTCCTTGGCTAACGTCACATCTCCACAGCCGAATCCTATCCGATCGCAAATCAGGTTGGCGTTTCAAAATTACAATCCTACTTTTTAGCTAACTTAAAGTTTGGCTGGAGTCAGTGTGCCAATCAGGTTCATTCGACATACACTAGCTTACCTTTTCCTATGTTTTATTTTCAGTCCATGATCACAGTTAGGCTAAATGGCACGTTTCTCACCTTTGTAAACTGTCAGACTCCTGTGTGGATTGACAGACTGATTGACAGCCAAAGCATGCTGTGGCAAACGATCAGCAACGGGTTTGACTGAACCAACTCAAAGGTTGGTCCAAAATGTGTGATTTTTTTCATTACTTGTTTTTGTCAGTTGCTGAATAGTAAAACGATCATAGGCTGCTTAAAAATAATCACCTGATTGTGGGGACTGTATGATAAGTTTATTTTTTAAATGACAAAAAGTGGGGTAGCAAAATCATACCTTTGCTCCCCCTAACTGAAAAATGGGTATGCATTTGCTCCACTGCTCAGGCACCTATGTGTACAAATACTGTGAACTGATTAAACTCCAAAGTTCAAAATGTTTCATCTTGACTCAGGGTACCAACCAAACAAGATAAGGCTGTCTGTAACGTACAGCTACCATTTACATTTCCTTTAATGAGCAGAAGAAACACATTTAGTCCAACTCTCTTTAAGTTTAATGAGCAAAGTGTAGGAGCAGAGTGTCTCATAATCTTTTATTTAATGTGAATTCTTAGTGGGTGAAACATGCTGTGACACGATATCTTCATGTGCCTATTGCATAGCTCTGTTCTGTAAATATTAGTATTGATTCCAAAGGTCCTGCTTAAGGCACACACTGCTGCTTGCTGTACTTTGATTTTACTTAAACATCTGACTTGATGTCCTTTGTGTGGTTTTTTTTTAGGCCGACTGTCCCAATTTCATTCGTGTACTGCAGTTTTTGAACACCACCCACATCTATGCCTGTGGAACATTTGCCTTCAGTCCACGCTGCACCTATGTTGTAAGTTTGTTTATGCAGACATTTAAACTGATTGGGTTGTTTAACATTGTGACAGTATGATAATGCTCACTGTTTAAGGATTTTAATTTACACAGAATAATACCCAGATTTTATTTAAAAGCAGAAGGTTGTAATTGATCTGATTTCTCCATTCACCTTTGTTTAGTTAAATATCACCTTGACTTTTTCCTGTTTTCTGTCCAGAACTCAGAGACGTTAACAATGAGCCTCAAGCCTGATGAAGGAAGAGGCCGCTGCCCCTATGACCCCTTCCAACGCAATTCTGCTATCATTGTAGGTAAGGAAATTATGCCACAGCTGCTAAAATACAATGTTAGCTGGGGCAAGTTGAAGGAAAATTTGGCTACTAATTAGTGAGTAGAAGCAGTCTGATTTCAAACTGAACTAGACCCAGTACTTGTTACTAGGCCGCAAAGATGGTATGTGACAAAAACTGACCATCAACAACAAATCAGACAGCGTGCAGGCATTTAGCTAACCAGCTCTAAATGTTGTTGTACAGTATACCCCAGCAAAAGAGGACTGTGTTTAGTATTATCCACTAGTAGCACTTGGCAGATTAACTCACTATACATTATCAATACACTAATTTGAACATGAAGATATTTGGGCCGGCTTCCCCCAGCCTGCATGTCAAAGTGTCCCTATGATTAGTTTCTTTGCTCTGATAAGCAGTTGGCACCTGTCAAATACATATCTCCTCATGTTCAGTGTGTGCGCTGAAAAATAAAAAAACTTCAGTGTTTGTACACAGCTCGGACCGAGCCCCACAACACTATTCCAGCCAATCAGAAACAGGAGTGCTCGTGCCGGCTACTATCCCTCTTCCACTTCCTCGCCCACAAGGAACGGAGCTACCCCATGATGAGTAATGAAACGTAAAACAACAGACATATTACCTTGAAAACTTAAAAAACTGTTACTTGCTACGGCAGACCTCACATTCTTTCCCTTGAAATTACACACTACTCATCCCGCCTATGTGCTCTTCTGTGGAATTACACCATAGTAAGAAGGAAATCTAAATGGTAGAGATATAACCCTGCTATGTTATTTTCCTCATTGTTCTTAGAATTCGCAATAAACAATGTTGCTCTATGTTTCAATGACGGTAGAGTACAAGTTACTGTTGAAGTTACTAGCGATAATGTTATATACATAGGCTTGTTACATCACAGACAGGCAGGGGACACCGAGATGGACCAGAAAGTTCTGTATTGAATGACAGCCCGAGATACAGAGTATGGAGAGATATTACTGGAGGCAGGGAGCTCACTGGAGGCAGATGGGGAGGATACCGGAGGCAGACAGGAGTAACGCTGGAAGCAGGAGAAATAAGAAATATGCCGAGTGACATAAAGAATCCTTGATTCAAACGAGGTCGGACACATACTGAGGTGAGTGTAGGTCTTTTGTATTGGCTGTGATTGTGACTAATGGGGAGCAGGAGTGTAATTGGGAGCAGGTGTGGGTGGATGGTGGAGCCTGGCGTATCTGTGACAAGGCTATGCTACTCCTCAGCTTAGACTACCAAATACCAAAGTGACATCCATGTACTCTTATACTGTATAAATGTACTTACCCATACTGCTTAACACGATGATAAAACTGTGAAAAAAGTTAAAAGTACAGACTGACGAACACCCACAAAAAATTAAAGCTAAATTAAACAGACAGGTCTTGAGTTTTATTAAGATAGTGTGGGTGCAAACCTCAACTCAGCAGGCAGCCTCTTCATGCTTTAGGTGAGTAAACACTGATTCATGCAAGAGGAATGACATGATAAAATGCAGCAAAGCTTTTGATGGAAGCTGATGGAAGATTGATTTCCCTAACACACTTGAACAAAAGTGCTCATGTAATCAGGGGAAAATGAAATGTAGAGTTCTGTATAGCTATAACTAATACCTATAACCAACTCATTTCCGTTTTGCAAATAGCCTGTAATGAACCACTTGCTTGTTTTAGTGTGCAGCACCTCCTAATGTTATATGTTGTTGTGCTAGGAAGTCAGTAATTGTTCATTTTAAAGGTACATGGACATTTTTGTCATATTCACTGTAGCTCTTCAGTATTGTGTTAAGTGCTCTTATGTTTCTCAGATGGAGAGCTTTATACCGGGACGGTGGCAGACTACAGGGGGAACCGGCCAGTCATCTCCCGGCACCTCAGTGAGGGCAGGCGCGTTGACCTGAAGTTGGATGATACGTTAGGATGGCTGGAGGGTGAGTGTGCTGTCTCTCAAAATAAAACATATGGTAGTCGTAGCACTTGTGAATAGAATTTTATTTATGATTAAACGTGTTTGGAGTGCACAATCTGGAGTTTTGTGTGCACTCAGTTCTAAATGTACAGCTCTCTTACAATTTTCTCCTGTTGTTTTAGCAGTTGCTGAGCACTTTTAACAGGATCACACAGCACATCAAAGACATTTAGATTTGACCCTGTCCTTGATTGGAATTAGCATGTGTGGGATACGAACTGCCAAAACTGAGTGAATAAAACACAGGAAGTGGTTTTGTGGTCTCTAAATAGTTTTGTTGTTAATGAATGCTTATAGTTGTGCAGGCCATGGTTAGAAAGACGAGAATAAACCACACACCCTTCTGCCCAGTTGGTCAAGTCAACACCCCAACACTTGTAAATCGTCTTGATGGTCCCTCTGCCTTGAAATGGCATATACACTGAACTAACTGACATCCGTGAAATTTACCACAGTTGTTCAAGAAGTAGACAGTTAATGAAGCCAATAGCATGATTTTAATGTTATTTAATTTTGCCGTCCTATTTAATATCCACAACTGAGCTCACTTAAATGGAGTACATTCCCCATTGACTGTAGGTGTTATGGTAGTCTTGCTTAGCGCTGGACAAAGGTCTGGCTGAACCTGTCATAATTCTGGTAAAGGGAAAAAACGCTGTGGCTTGTTTGTATTTCTTTAAACCAATTACAATTGTCATGGGCGGTGCTAAGCCCAGGATGTAGCGCTTGCAAAATGGAGATAGCGGAAGGGGAGGAGAATTCCAACTAAAATAGTCGGCCAACAGCCTACTTCCTGTGAGTCAGAGTGTTATGGTAACTTTGAAATGTCCCTGACATCATTGACAAGACTGTGTGGACTCAAAGGGTCACAGACACAAACATGGTGATAAGTTGTAACATATCTTTTTATTTTAATGTGAAAAAGTTGCTTCTATTTCTGGCTTTAATTATACTGTTTTATTATATCAGAATCCCTCAGACATATTTTGATAAACTTACATCTTTGTCATACTTTACCATCTGTTTGCTATAGATCCAACCTTCATCAGCTCCAGTTTCATTCCTGATGAGGAGAAAATCTACTTCTTCTTCAGTGAAGTGGGCAGAGAGTATGACTTCATCGACAAATTTATTGTCTCTCGTGTTTCGCAGATCTGCATGGTAAGGGTAAAACAATGGGCCTCATGCGAGAACCACTCATATATACAGATTCATTCTAAGTGGCACATACGAGCGATTTAAGGCAATTTGTGGCATGCACCATTTTTCTTGTAATTTATAAATTTCTCTTGGGTACAAACGAAATTCACGAGTGGTCCAGAACTGTCATATGAGTCATTTACGGATAGTGTGCCTCTCTCTACAGGTGTATGAAGAGCTGTGTAAGCCAAATTACATACTGGACCTCTCACTTATACTTACTTCTACATACATTCACTCTGCTCTATATATATATTTTCATTCTCATATTCATTTATTTTCACTCTTACACACACACATTTTTATTCTCATACACATACATTTTAGCTCACAATCATACATTTTCTTTCTGATATACATGCATTTGATGTATAAATTTAATGTTGTAAAGAATATACATTTAGGGGTGAATTCACAAAAGGATTGCGTAGCTCTTGCAGCCGCTAAACCTGCATAAACTAGACAAAAAGAAACTCTAAAAGAAAAAGTCATTCTCAAAGCACCCGCAAAGAGTGAACTGCACCACTAACTGCGCTGCCAAGCAAATAGCGTCTCAGTGCTCTGGTGCTATTTGCAGTTATGTAAATAAGTTAATATGCATACATTTGATGCAAAATTGTCCTTTTTCTATGCAAATGAGCCTCATTGAAAAACAAGGTCAAATTCACGAACACCAGCGCTAACAGCAGGTGGAAAAGAGACAGTACAATACCTGATATTCACCATGAGGGAATGAAACTGTAAAACAACATAAAACCTGCTGTTGTGAGAAACGGAGACAGTGGTTACGCACTGTAACAGTCCAGCATGGAGCAGAGTAGCAGAGAAAACACTTCTCCATGCGCCCAGAGGCGTGAGGAAGAGTGCACAGTTAAAGCCCCCAAATAACAATCACTCCATACAGAGCCACAGAAAAATAAGAGACATCCAGCAGATAGAAACAAATGAAAGAGCAGGGGAGTTATTAGATAATTAGAATAAATTCTCTTTCAAATCAAACATTTCTTCTGGAAAGTTTTGTTCTTGCAACTGCATTTGTAAACATTTTTGGCTGCTTAAACATGTCATGTGATCTGCTACTTCAGTACACCTTAAGAACAAATATTACTGGGACCATTACAGAGAATTGCAGATGAACATTCAACAGATGTAAAAAAAAATATGGCAATGGACTGTACCCACCCACCCAGCAATGGCAGAACTGCTCATCAAAGTAACTAACACAAACACACCGAAGGCACAGCCCTCAGGAGCAATTTGGGGTTCAGTGTCTTGCCCAAGGACACTTAGACATGTGGGCTGGGGGAAGCCGGGATCGAACCATCGACTTTCCAATTGGTGGACAACCCTCTCTACCACTAAGCCACAGTCATGGTATTCAGCTCCAAAACTTTATGGGATTGTTTGCGCTGTAATATCATTAGTGTGCATTTCATTATGTACATCAGTACAGTCTAATGCAATCCATCCATCCATCCATCTTCTTCCGCTTATCCGGGGCCGGGTCGCGGGGCAGCAGTCTAAGCAGGGACTCCCAGACTTCCTTCGCCCCAGACACTTCCTCCAGCTCCTCCGGGGATCCCGAGGCGTTCCCAGGCCAGCCGAGAGACATAGTCCCTCCAGCGTGTCCTGGGTCTTCCCGGGGCCGCCTCCCGGTGGGACATGCCCAGAACACCTCCCGAGGGAGGCGTCCCAGGAGGCATCCGGATCAGATGCCCTAGCCACCTCAGCTGGCTCCTCTCGACGTGGAGGAGCAGCGGCTCTACTCGAGCTCCCCGTGTGACTGAGCTCCTCACCCTATCTCTAAGGGAGCGCCCAGCCACTCGGCGGAGGAAGCCCATTTCGGCCGCTTGTATCCGCGATCTTGTCCTTTCGGTCACTACCCAAAGCTCATGACCATAGGTGAGGGCAGGAGCGTGGGATTGACTGGTAAATCGAGAGCTTTGTCTTTCGACTCAGCTCCTTCTTTACCACAACGGTCCGATACAGCGCCCGCATCACTGCAGACGCTGCACCGATCCGCCTGTCAATCTCACGCTCCATCCGTCCCTCACTCGTGAACAAGACCCCGAGATACTTAAACTCTCCACTTGAGGCAAGGACTCCCCACCCACGCGAAGAGAGCAAACCACCTTTTTCCGGTCAAGAACCATGGCCTCAGATTTGGAAGAGCTGATTCTCATCCCAGCTGCTTCGCACTCGGCTGCAAACCGTCCCAGTGCATGCTGCAGGTCCCGGTTTGAAGAAGCCATCAGAACGACATCATCTGCAAACAGCAGAGATGAGATCCTGTGGTTCCCAAACCGGACACCCTCCGGCCCCTGACTGCGCCTAGAAATTCTGTCCATATAAATTATGAACAGAACCGGTGACAAAGGGCAGCCCTGGCGGAGTCCAACATGCACCGGGAACAGGTCTGACTTACTGCCGGCAATGCGAACACAGCTCCTGCTCCGGTTATACAGGGACCGGACAGCCCTTAGCAAAGGGCCCCGGACCCCATACTCCCAGAGCACTCCCCACAAAGCGCCCGGGGCACACGGTCGAATGCCTTCTCCAGATCCACAAAGCACATGTGGACTGGTTGGGCAAACTCCCATGAACCCTCGAGCACCCGATGGAGAGTATAGAGCTGGTCCAGTGTTCCACGACCGGGGACGAAAACCACTCTGCTCCTCCTGAATCCGAGGTTCGACTATCGGACGAATCTCTCCTCTCCAGTACCCTGGAATAGACCTTACCGGGAGGCTGAGAAGTGTGATCCTCTGTGATTGGAACACACCCTCCGGTCCCCTTCTTATACAGAGGGACCACCACCCCGGTCTGCCAGTCCAGAGGCACTGTCCCAGACCGCCACGATGTTGCAGAGACGTGTCAGCCAAGACAGTCCCACAACATCCAGAGACTTAAGATACTCAGGACGGATCTCATCCACCCCGGAAGCCTTGCCACCAAGGAGCTTGCCAACAACCTCAGTGACTTCGGCCAGGGTGATGGATGAGTCCGCCTCCGGGTCCCCAGCCTCCGCTTCCTCTTCGGAAGACGTGACAGCGGGATTGAGGAGATCCTCAAAGTATTCCTTCCACCGTCCGACAACATCCCCAGTCGAGGTCAACAGCTCTCCACCCGCACCGTACAAGGTGTTGGTGAAGCACTGCTTCCCCCTCCTGAGCCGTCGGACGGTTTGCCAGAATTTCTTTGAGGCCGACCGATAGTCCTCCTCCATGGCCTCTCCGAACCTCTCCCAGTCCTGAGTTTTTGCCTCTCTGCGACCGCACGGGCTGCAGCACGCTTAGCCTGCCGGTACCGTCAGCTGCCTCGGGAGTCCCACGAGCCAACAAGGCCCGATAGGACTCCTTCTTCAGCCTGACGGCATCCCTTACTTCCGGCGTCCACCACCGGGTTCGGGGATTGCCGCCGCGACAGGCACCAGAAACCTTGCAACCACAGCTACGAGCCGCCGCATCGACAATGGAGGTGGAAAACATGGTCCACTCGGACTCAATGTCCCCAACCTCCCCCGGGATCTGGGAGATTACCCCTCTCCAGGTTTCACTGTCGTTGCCCACGTGGGCGTTGAAGTCCCCCAGTACAACTGTTTTGCCCCAATGTCAAATTTTATAATGCCTATAATATTCAGTTTTTGTTGACACTGTCATAGAGGTGTTAAATTAATTAATATGTTTTAGCATTGATGTCATAGTTAGTGGTGGTGTTGTACAGAGCTGCATAATATTGAGAGGTGTTTCTAATATTCTGCACCCCTCATGTATGTAAATGGAAAGGGAAAAAAATTAGAAATACCTCTCAATATAATGTAGTCCAGTACAACACCACCGTTTAAATGTGACCTCAATAAACATATAATTGAACTCAAACATTTCGGACAATGAGCTTCGTAAAGATGGCTGTTATGGCAGAGCTGTTGATGTTCCTAATATAGTGTCACTAGATGCATGTATGTAAAAGGAGAATGTATGTATGCGTTCATGTCTGAAGAATGGATGTATGTGTGAGCATATAGTGGAAACAGAAGGCAGGTCATTTATCGAGCTTATTGGCTGAGAAGCTAGATGCTGGCTCCAAAAAATCCCAGCTCCAGTTGACTCCCATTCAAAAAGCGTCATCCTCTCTGAAAGTCAATACTTATTCAATACTATTCCATGAGTCATCATGGTCTCATTCACTTAATTCATGCCCTCTAATAAGTGTGCCGGTGGTCATTTTGTAAGTGAGTGCTGTGATTTACAGCTCACCTGCTGCTCTCCCTGGCTTGTAGACTCACACTGAGTTGGACTTTCTGAGCCTCTGTGTAAAGAATAAACTTTCTCCAGACAGACTGTTCTACTGTGGTTGTGGTTAAGGAGTTACACTAACAAGACCGTCAAAGGATGCTGTCAAGCAGTGCTTTGGTAAGTTTAATGTTACTTGATTATGATAGTCGTTCCATTAGCACAATTTAGCTATTGTAGCCTGCAGTCTTTCTATATAGCTAGTGCAGTCACTATATATATAGCTAGTACACTAGCATTAGGCTATGGTTTACTAGCTAGGCTGCTAACCAGAAGGCTGACTCCGTTGCTGGTGCACGGATGGAATTTTTGTATTTTTGTACATAATGTTACCAGGCCATTACTGTCAGACATAAATTCATTTCCTCAGATTTAGCTATTAGCTGAAGTTACTCGCAGCGCGGTTCAGTTTTTGCTGATTGTTTGCTTTACTGTCTTGTACTAAGTCATACTGTAAGGTGTATCTAATGTTATTGTTAATTTGTATCAACACCTCTCTGACACAGTCTCAACAAAAACACAGCACCCACCGTGGTGTCTGCTCTGGTTGATCTGGCTGGGTGGATCGTCTCATTTTCTGACGAACAGGTAATACGTGTTTCAGCAATAAAACCGGAAAAAATAAGATAAAAACTAAAATGTAGCAGAGATTGAAGGAGCTCGCCTACAGGCCGCAGCATCTACATGCTCAGCCGTTGCCATAGTCAAAATCTCCTGATCCAGTCGATTTGAACAATTTTGGCTTAGCCCTTTAAATCAACTCCGGTCAGACATCATTCAAAGATGTTTCAGCAATAAAGCTGAAAAAAATAACTATTTAAACAAAAATGTAGCGAAGTTTGAAGGAGCTACCAGCTGCTGCATCTACAGTGCCTTGCGAAAGTATTCGGCCCCCTTGAACTTTGCGACCTTTTGCCACATTTCAGGCTTCAAACATAAAGATATGAAACTGTAATTTTTTGTGAAGAATCAACAACAAGTGGGACACAATCATGAAGTGGAACGAAATTTATTGGATATTTCAAACTTTTTTAACAAATCAAAAACTGAAAAATTGGGCGTGCAAAATTATTCAGCCCCCTTAAGTTAATACTTTGTAGCGCCACCTTTTGCTGCGATTACAGCTGTAAGTCGTTTTTTATGTAAGTTTTTTAAACTTTTAACATGTGCAGGTAAATCTGAATATAAACTCTTTCACAATACACATTTTTTTGTTTCAATAGGTGATGGAGCCAGGTTGAGACACTGGTGTGTAACATAACATGGGACAGTTGGATACTGACGTGTGCAGCAGGACTTCCCCTGTACCTGACCAGGTTTCTTCATAGTGCCAGTGTTATGACCCCGCTCGCTATTTGGCTCCTTTTCCCTGCCATTCGATGTTTTATATGCCTGTTAATATAGTTTTATATCACCAGCTGGTGCTGTTGCAAACGACAGTCTGCTTTTGTGAACGCCGCTCCATGCGACTCCACAAGTGTACCAACAGATTTGAATGCCATCCTGTACATCGACTACAACGACAATGTGCATCTGTTTACACTGGTAAAATGTAAGAAAATAAAAAGTTTTTTTGTTTTTGAATCTACTTTTTATCCCGCTTTATTGAATACAAAAGTAAAAACAAAAAAATCTCAACTTTCCAATATAGTAACACAGCTTTTGGAATTTCTATGCAGGACAAAAAGGTTGAATATCTTTTTTTAATATTTTTTATAATACCTTTTTTATATATCTTGTAAACAATTTGATTCTGCTGGCAAAATATTATTTACAACTGTAGATCTCCTGTTTCTATTTAAAAATGAAATGGCCATCTTTCAAATACTTGAGACATATTAATAGTAGGAATTAATTAACTCCTTGACTCCCTAGAAATGTATTTCAAGTAATCCCTTCTCTCACACTTTTATAAGACACATTTATTTTGATTATTTTACTTCCTAATTTAAATAATTTGCTTTTATCAGTATTTGTGGCAGTCATGTTCTCAGTTGTGTTGTAATGAACTAATATCATGTTCTAACTTTTTTATTCAATAAAGTGGGGAAAAAAGTTGATAAAAATGATCCTTTTGAAATTTATTTCCTTACATTTCATCAGCGTGAACAGGCGCACACAGGCGTTGTAGTCAGATCTGCCAACACATGTATGCAGGTGCATAGAGCAGCGTTCACAAACGTTACCTGCCATTTGTAACGGGTTTATAAATGCCAGCTGGTGATACCATATTAACAGACGTATATAACATCGAACGGCAGGGAAAAGGAGACAAATAATGACCTCATCGGCTTTCCATACCAGACCGCCCCTTGACTGAACCGGGACACATAGCTGGCAAAGACCTCCTCCTGGTCCGGCCGTTCATACAGTGCACACAGGTCCTCTGGGATGGGGATCTTCAAAACCTCATCCGTGTATGGTGCCGCGTGCACAAAGACTTTTTCAAAGATGAGGTCCATCACGTCATCCACATACCCTGTGCAATATTTGACACACAAATAATAGTTTTTTTAATTTAGTTTATGTTTTTCATTTTTGTGTGTCAGAAGTCTGTTTCTGATTTTGTCATCTTGGTATGTTACACACAGAATTTATATTTTATCTCAGGTTTGTTTATTTTTACTTTATTGTGTGTCGGAAGTGTTACGAAACTTAAGTGCAATAGTAAATATAACATGTACATAGGTTTTTGGGTAAAAAATAAAGGAATGTAACACTATGGAATGTTGGCTCAGTCTTCACTGGTTTGGCTCTGCATTCTCCCTTCCTAGCCTTTGGGAAGTGAGCAGAGCAGCGGATGTTTTTGCATGTGGTCGGTCGGCATTTTTGTTGTAATATAGGGCAGCCAGTCTTGAAGTACAGAAGAGAGAAAATCCAAAATGTAAATAATAGCAAAGACTGTACACATGTTCACAAGTTCTAAGTAACTAAAGTTTAATTTACCTGGACAGCATTCCAAGAAATGGAAACAACGTTTTTAGAAGCAAAACAAAGAATGACACTGTGGAAAGCCTCCAAAGATGAAGTCTGGTGGTGGGGGCTGAGTTTTGGAACATCCTTCAAGATCCTCTTATTTGTCAGCACCTTCTCCAGCTTGTAGAAGGCAGGAGTTCCTAAAAAGGAGAAACAAATGTATATTTTACATCATAAAACATGTGCATTAATTTGGTATTCTCTACGAGTACAGTATATGCGAGTGTGATCGCACATACACAGTGATAAACACTATAGCATATTGCTTTGACACGGTCCTAACCTGCAGTGAGAGGCTGCCTGAACGCTCTGTTTTTGTCTTGTTCCGCTAATTGGCACATTCGGGTGTATTTATAACTGATAGAGAAAAGACAGAATAGAAAGGGAAGACTGAGCAAATAATTTAAATAAATAAATAAAAGGGGAAAACAAGTAAGGGATCTGACAACACTGAAGTTGGCACCTCTGAGCACCATCCCATGGCACCGCGAGGGTACTAGGCCTCTGGCAGAGGTCAGCAAGGTTGGGCCTGCAAGTCACTCAGTTGTTATGGGTTAACCTTCTTTGGGCTGCGCCCAGACCCTTAGGAGGGTGCTGGCTCATTGCAGACATCTATGGCCCCTTCCAGAGCCTGCCCACAAACCCTTGGGAGTGAGCCGACTCTGTTGGGGCCAGGAGGCATTTTTAAGTGTGTGTCCATCCAGTGGACTCTGTCTATGCCCTCACCCTGCCCTGCACCCCCCTCGTGACTACCACACCCCCTGGCAGAAGCCACAGCTGAGCCAGAGGTGCCGTCTCCGGTACTGGTGGGATGATTTAGTGAAACTTAGTGAACTAGAAGGAGGAGGTAATGAGTCTATAATATTATAAAGAGTACAGTCTAGTACAGTCACAATTCTCAATTGTGAAAATGGTCTGAGAACTCAGAAATGTAAGCTACTCTGTGCTGCTTAGGCCCTAGGGAGGAGTCTTCCTGAGTGTCTGCTGTTTACCCTGCCTAGTTTCACCTGAAACTGACCTTCTTTTGTTTCCATGATGGCCTAGTAATCAGGCCTAAGTTGTTTTCTGGCTGCACCTCCCTCATCACTGTTAAGTACCTGATTAGCATAAGATTGGCTTGACCATGGTGTTAATACAATAATAATACAATAATAATAAACTACATTGCTCTGTTTTTGTGTGTTACACAAAAACAGAACATTGTAGTTTATTCAATTCAATGCAGTGAGGAAAACCGCAAAGAACGGTACATAGGTGAGACTAAACAGCCACTTCACAAAAGACTTTATCAGGACAGACGACACGCTAACTCGGGATTGCAGAGCGCCGTGCATTTGCATCTAAAAGCTACTAACCACACATTGGAAGACAGGGAGGTGAAGATTCTAAGTAGAGAGAAGAGTTGGTTTGAAAGAGGAGTCAAAGAAGCCATTTTTGTGAAAAAAGAAAAACCCTCTTTAAACAGAAATGGTGGTCTGAGATTCAACTTACCAACCGTTTACCACATTAACACATGGTCAAGCCAATCTTATGCTAATCAGGTACTTAACAGTGATGAGGGAGGTGCAGCCAGAAAACAATAGGCCTGATTACTAGGCCATCATGGAAACAAAAGAAGGTCAGTTTCAGGTGAAACTAGGCAGGGTAAACAGCAGACACTCAGGAAGACTCCTCCCGAGGGCCTAAGCAACACAGAGTAGCTTACATTTCTGAGTTCTCAGACCATTTTCACAATTGAGAATGACTTCCGAATATTACTGTTTTGGCGAATGGATGCAAGAAGATGCAGAAGGTGATTTATAGTGTTTTGATGGATTAACTCTCCAAAGCCAAATCTCTGAAGAGCAGTGTTGTTAATAGGTTTTCAATGTAATGAGTCCCCCGGGACCCACAGGTGGTCATTTGAGTGGGTCCCAGGGAAATTGAGTGGGTCCCCAATAAAATTTGACAAATTGTAGTGTTAAACTCGTGTTTGATGTTATAAAATATATAATCATAAACTTTATTTATAGAGCACTTATCAAAACAAAGTACAAAGTGCTTCAGAGAGAGAAAATACCTGGCAAAAGCTCTGTCCCCCTTAGTCTTCAACCTGGACTCATGAAGAGACAGAAGACCCCTGCCTGAAGATCTCAAACTACATGAAGGTTCATAAGGGATTAAAAGGTCTAAAATATAATCAGGAGCCAGGCCATGAAGAGCCTTAAAAGTAATCAATAAGATTTTAAAATCAATCCAGCTTCCAAAACATGTTCTCCTTAGAGGTTAGGATCTTTATCTCGTCCATATCAGCCCGGTTCTTTATCAATACTCTTATCGGTTCTTTTTCATTAGAATTTGGGGGGGTAAATTATCTTTTTTTTTTAAATAAATTCAGAAAAGGATCAAAATGTATTTATATTTTAAATAAAAATATTGTTTCTAGAGCAGCAACAGTGAAGTTCACAACATCAAAGTCACTATATACGCTCAATAATATCTCACTGGAAACAAATCTAAAATGTCAGTAAAATAAACAATATTCACTTAAATGTATTTATTTTATACTGCGGCAATTCATAACAGAAGTTATCTCATTGCACTTTTCCATAGAGCAGGTCTAGACCGTACAGAGACCCAACAATTCCCCCAAGAGAAAGCACCTGGCAACAGTGGCAATGATTGCAAACTTGCTTTTAAGATGCAGAAACCTTGAGCAGAACCAGACTCAGGGTGGGCAGTCATCCGCCGCTGCCGGTTGGGTTGAGAGAGAAAGAGAGAGAACATACAGTAGCACAATGCAAATTCCACATAGAATTTTAAAATAATAATGTAATGGTAGTGGTAATATTAATAAAATAATAATAGTAATAATATTGATAGGAATAATAATGATAATGATAGTAATAAGACTAATAATAATAATTGTAGTAGCAGGTGTTGAGCAGGAACACGGGGGGCAGTAGGTGGCCCGCAATCACAGATCCAGACTCTGCAGCTCCAGAGGCAGAAATACCTGCTAAAAGAGACAGAAGGAGACATGAGAAAGCACAAAACTATGGGGGAGAGAAGATGTCGAGTTAGTAACATGCATTTTTAGGATAAGAATGTGTACAGAGGGAGAGGAGGAGAGAGGAACATCATGGAAAATCTAGGCCTATAGCAGCATAACTAAGGGATGATTCAGGACTCATCTGAGCCAGTCTTAACTATAAGCTTTATCAAAGAGGAAAGTCTTAAGCCTATTCTTAAATGTGGAGATGGTGTCTGCCTCCCGAACCCAAACTGGGATCTGATTCCACAGGAGAGGAGCTTGATAGCTGCCTCCCTTTCTACTTTCGGAGACTCTAGGAACCACAAGTAATCCTGCTTTCTGGGAAAGCAGTGTTCTAGTGGGGTAATAGGGTACCATGAGCTCTTTAAGATAAGATGGCCTGACCATTAAGAGCTTTGTAGGTGAGAAGAAGGATTTTAAATTCTATTCAGGATTTTACAGGGAGCCAGTGCAGAGAAGCTAATATTTGAGAAATGTGATCTCTTTTCTTAGTTCTTGTCAGTACATGTGCTGCAGCATTCTGGATCAACTGGAGAGTCTTAAGGGACTTATTCGGGCAGCCTGATAATAAGGAATTGCAATAATCCAACCTAGAAGTAACAAATGCATGCACTAGTTTTTCGGCATCATTTTGAAACAGGATGTGCCTGATTTTTGCAATGTTACGTAGGTGAAAGAAGCCAGTCCTTGAAGTTTGTTTCATGTGGGAGTTAAAGGATAAATCCTGATCAAAGATAACTCTGAGGTTCCTTACGGTGGTGCTGGAGGCCAGGGCAATGCCATCTAGAGTAACTATATTTTTAGATAATGTGTCTTGGAGGTGTTTGGGTTTAACATTAGAAAATTGCAGGTCATCCAGGTTTTTATGTCCTTAAGGCATGCTTGAAGTTTAGCTAACTGATTAGTTTCATCTGCTTGATCGATAGATATAATTGGGTGACAATGAAGTGGAGTGTTTCCTAACAATATTGCCTAAAGGAAGCATATATAAGGTGAATAGAACTGGTCCAAGCACAGAACCTTGTGGAACTCTGTGACTAACTTTGGCATGCATGGAGAATTAATCGTTAACATATATAAATTGAGATCGATCTGATAGATAGTATTTAAACCAGCTTAGTGTGGTTCCTTTAATGCCAATTAAATGTTCCAGTCTCTGTAATAGGATGTGATGTGTGTCAATGGTGTTTAATGCAGCACTAAGATCTAACAAGACAAGTACAGAGACAAGTCCATTGTCTGATGAAATTAAAAGGTAATTTGTAATTTTCACCAGTGCTGTCTCTGTGCTATGATACATTCTAAATCCTGACTGAAAATCCTCAAATAAACTATTGTTATTTAGAAAGTCACATAACTGATTGGCGACTGCTTTCTCAAGGATCTTAGAGAGAAAGGGAAGGTTAGATATAGGTTTATGGTTGGCTAATAGCCCTGGATCAAGAGTGGGCTTTTTAAGAAGAGGTTTACTTAGAGCTACTTTAAAAGACTGTGGTACATAGCCTGTTAATAGATGTTAGACAGATTGATCATATCTAGTAAATAAGTGCTAACTAATGCTCTGAGATTACGGAGGGCTTTCCTATATGTTTTAGGACTATCTTGCCAGACTCAATGAGATTCTTCCAGATTGGTGGAACACCATTTGCTTTCAAGTTTGTTTTAATTTGAAGGTTTGGGGGTTATACCATGGAGCTAACCTTCTTTGTTTTATTATCTTCTTCTAGGGGTGATAGAATTGAGTGTTGTTCACAGTGAGCCTGCAGCACTATCAACAAGATGGTCAATTTGGGAGGGGCTTAAATTAGCATAGGAGTCCCCTGTTATATCGAGACATAGCATAGAATTAAAGATTGGATCGCTTCCTTAAATTTAGCTACAGCATGCTGAGCAGCAGTGTTGTAGATGAAGCCAGGAGGAAAAAAAAGAGATCACTGGCCGCTGACCCTTTTATTGGCCTGGTGACTTCAGGGGTCACAGGTCAGACTGACCAATGGGGGGAGTTCACACCTACGTGTGAATACCTGGATGTGAATACTCTTTTTATTTCTGTCACAGTACAGCTCTGCTCTGATGACGTTATCGGCAGGTGTGTAATATTTTGACTTTGAACATTTGTATGAGCAAACCTCACAGATAAAAGTCAGAGACGTTATAGATAAGAAAACAAAATATGTTCTGGCATGAGGCCCAATAACTTTTCCATACAGTTGATTTTTTACATTGGTATGCAGAGGTCTGGCCATCTTTAAACAAATTGTAAGGTGTTTAATGTTAAATATAATGTTGTACAATGATAGGTGATTTGCAACAGTTTTTCTTTCACATTTTCATCTTAGTAGGGTCCAAAACCTAATTTATGAGGTCTTAAAGTGATACTGCACCCAAAAACTCTGGAGTAACTAAAACTCAACCTCCTGTACTTTCTCTTCAGTGGTCATTCTAATTTTCTAGACAGAGAAAGTGTCTGTGGTCATCTTAATTTACTGACATTAGATCCAAAGTATTAAAATGTCCCCAGAAACCTCTTAAACCACTCCTGCAGTTCTGTGTGCTACTTATGCTTTTTTGTGCAGAGCCTGCTGGGAATCACATAGTAGGAAATAAAACACAAATGTGGAAATAAACTGGAAGGAGAATGCTTAGTAAAAATGCATGAATGGGTACTATAAGACTTGTGACATGGACCTCGAACCTTCAGAATAAAATATGGTTTCAAGGTAATTTAATTTGTTATTCATCTTTATAACAACTAAATTAAAGCACATAATCTGTGTCAGAAAAATCACGAGTTTGCTTTAATGTGTTCAGTATGCTGCACGTAATACAGTGATATTCAACCGATCAGAGCAGTTTGTAATTTAAATACTGTGCAAGTTATGTTATTATTATCATTTATAATTTATATGTTAGGGGAATGGAAAGGTCAGGGGATATATTTTGAGATATAACTTGTGCTTTAACCAAAGATGAATTGTACAATGGCTAACATGTATTAAAGGACAGGTTCACAATTTTTCAAGTCAGTCTTAAAACAATAGGTGTTCTTATGTACAACTTATAATTTTTTTTAATTAAAACATTTATTTGGAAAGGGACTATATACAATATTAAACGTAAATGTTACCATTTGATGTATTGTACCAGAGTTATCTTGAAGCTAATTTTCATCTGCAGTCCCTCGGCAGGTCACAGTGAAACAGGTTTTGCTTCCTGTAACAGGAGGAATTCCTGTTCATATTGGCCATTAAGAGACCCAAATGTGCTTCTGAGCAAAAATGTATTCCAAAGTTTATCTGAAGTTAATATCAGACTTCTGTCGTATATATGATCTTCGAACCCACAAAAATGCAGAACCACAAGGTAGCTTAGTCACTTGATTCACACTTTATTATAACAAGCATGGATATTGGACCGGGGTATAGCAGTGGAGAACAGGCAAGGTGGAGATGGCTGAAGAGGCAGGCAGACAGGCAATCCAGAGAACAACAGGAGCTGATCACCAGCACAGGATAATCCTTTGGGCAGAGCAGAAGACAGGATCAAAAACACAAGGAAACAAAATATACTTGCAAAGTACTTAGCTGCATATTTCTTAGCAGAGCCTTGACGTAGTAGTGTACAGGGACGATCTGGCGTCGTTGTAGTGGAAGAGTCTGGCATATAAGCTG